>NC_047679.1:3246430-3378930 GCF_011762505.2 Arvicanthis niloticus
ATTGTGTAAATGTACCATATTTTCTGTATCCATTCCTCTGATGAAGGACATCTGGGTTCTTTCCAGCTTCTGACTATTATAAATGATGCTGCTATGAACATAGTGGAGCATATGTCCTTGTTATTTTTTGTAGCATTTTCCGGGTACATGTCCAGGAGTGGTATAGCTGGATCCACAACTAATGGTATGTCTAATTTTCTGAGAAACCCCCAGACTGATTTCCAGAGTGGTTGTACCAGCTTGCAGTCCCACCAACAATTTAGTTGTGTTCCTCTTTCTTCACATCCTCGCCAGCATCTACTATCACCTGAGATTTTGATCTTAGCCATTCTGACTGGTGTGAGGTGGTATCTCAGGGTTGTTTTGATTTGCATTTCCCTGATGACTAAGGATGTTGAGCATTTCTCAAGGTGCTTCTCGGCCATTTGTGTTTCCTCAGTTGAGAATTCTTTGTTTAGCTCCTTACCCCATTTTTAAATAGGGTTATTTGGTTGTCTGGAGTATAATTTCTTGAATTCTTTGTATATATTGTATATTAGCCCTCTATCAGATTTAGAATTAATAAAGATCTTTTCCCAATCTGTTGATTGCCATTTTGTCTTATTGACAATGTCCTTTGCCTTACAGAAGATTTGCAATTTTATGAGGTCCCATTTGTCAATTCTTGATCTTAGAGCATAAGCCATTGGTGTTCTGTTCAGGAACTTTTCCGGGTGCCTAGGTATTTGAGGGTCTTCCCCACCTTCTCATCTATTAGTTTCAGTGTATCTGGTTTTATGTCAAGGTCCTTTATCCACTTAGACTTGAGCATTGTACAAGGAGATAAGAATGGATTGGTTTACATCTTTCTACATGCTGATCTCCAGTTGAACCAGCACCATTTGCTGAAAATGCTGTCCATTTTCCACTGGATAGTTTTAGCTCTTTTGTCAAAGATCAAGTGATCATAGGTGTGTGGGTTCATTTCTGGATCTTCAATTCTATTCCATTGATCTTCCTGCCTGTCTTTGTACCAATACCATGCAGTTTTTATCACTATTGCTCTGCAGTACAGTTTGAGGTCAGGGATGGTGATTTCCCCCAGAAGTTCTTTTATTGTTGGGAATAGTTATAGCTATCCTGGGTTTTTTTTTTGTTGTTGTTGTTCCAAATGATTTTGAAAATTGCTCTTTCTATCTCTATGAAGAATTGATTTGGAATTTTGATGGGGATTGCATTGAATCTGTAGATTGCTTTTGACAAGATGGCCATTTTTACTAAATTAATCCTGCCAATCCAGGAGTATTGGAGATCTTTCCATCTTCTGAGATCTTCTTCTATTTCTTTGTTCAGAGACTTGAAGTTCTTGTCATACAGATCTTTTACGTGCTTGGTTAGATTCACCCCAAGGTATTTTATACTATTTGTGACTATTGTGAAGGATGTCATTTCCCTAATTTCTTTCTCAGCCTGTTTATCCTTTGAATAGAGGAAGGCTACTGATTTGTTTGAGTTGATTTTATATCTAGCCACGTTGCTAAAGTTGTTTATCAGGTTTAGGAGTTCTCTGGTGGAAGTTTTGGGGTCACTTAAGTATACTATCATATCATCTGCAAATAGTGAAATTTTGAATTCTTCCTTTTCTATTTGTATCCCTTTGACTTCCTTTTGTTGTCTAATTGTTCTGGCTAGGTCTTCCAGTACTATATTGAATAGGTAGGGTGAGAGTGGGCAGCCTTGTCTAGTCCCTAATCTTAGTGGGATTGCTTCAAGTTTCTCTCCATTTAGTTTGATGTTGGCTGCTGGCTTGCTGTATATTGCTTTTACTATGTTTAGGTATGGGCCTTGGATTCCTGATGGTTCCAAGACTTTTAACATGAAGGGATGTTGGATTTTGTCAAATGCTTTCTCAGCATCTAGTGAGATGATCATGTGGTTTTTTTCTTTGAGTTTATTTATGTAGTGGATTACATTGATGGATTTCCGAATATTGAACCATCCCTGCATTCCTGGGATAAAGCCTACTTGATCATGATGGATGATTGCTTTGATGTGTTCTTGGATTCGGTTTGCGAGAATTGAATTGAGTATTTTTGCATCAATATTCATAAGATAGATGTTGTCTGTCACTCTGAGATATCAGTTGATCCTCTGCCACTCTAGGTTCGGTGGTCCCTCTAGGATGTCTCAGGATCCAGTGTACACACAGGAGCAGACTAGCAGGGTTCTACGCCAGGCCTCAGATCCAGGAGAGGGCTTATTCTAACATTAACAGTATCAGCTCTTATATAATGAACAAAAAGTCTCTCAAGTAAAACACAATTTTTTATTACAAACTATTTGATAAGGTGAAATTTTAAAAATTGGGCTTATTACCTTAAATGACCATATCTAGAATGTGAATACATAATACATATTTGGTTAATATCAAATTATTACAGATATATTCTAATAAATATATTCCAGTAAATATCAGACAATTTAATTTTAAGGTGTAGTGTTCCAAAGAAATGATTTTCAACATCTAGTTTAAAAAGTATAGTTCCAGAAACAGTGACTATTTTATCAAGAGTAAATGATTCATATTATAAAGTTTTCTAAATTTAATCCTATTAAGAGAATCTTTTAAAATTTTGTTACCTTCAACCATACCCTGGACCAACAAATGAAAGTAATCAGTTATGTTACATATGTAATAAATAATTTACATGTAATATGGACTAAATTGACAAAGAAGGCAAAAGCCAAGTCTATTCCTTCTTCTGATAGCACAAGTCTCTAGGTCATCATATCCTGACCACAGTAAGCATGTTTGTTAGCATCATTCTATTTGAAAATAGATTGGCTGCTTAGAGAAAGAAATTATAAAGTGAAATGACCAAATTAAATGAGCTTTTGTCTTTTGAAATTTCTTAGGAAACATCATTGCCAAAGCCCTTCTGCTCCTTGTAGGCTTCAAGGTGAAAGGACAGGCTCTGGCCCTGGAGCTCTCAATCTGGGTAGAGACTGGATGATATTCTCCAACACCACAGGTGAGCCCTGGTTGGAGAGAATCTAAGTCATTTCCTCCCCAAGAATCTAAAGGCTTAGGGAATCACTTAAAAGGATCATTTGTTGAGTGTGCAGATATAAAACCAAAGTCAACAACACCACTTGGACATTCTGGATAGCTTTCCAAAGCTGAGTTTGATGACTGAGTATCTGGCATCCTTCTTTAATGAGGGATCATGGATAGTTAGTGTATAGAAGCTGGAATTAGATTTTATCAAGACGAAGAATCTAGTGCCAGGGTAAAAGGTACAGTCAAGTGCCTAGCCTACAGGTCCCATACCAGTCAGATGGTAGGCTTAGGTACAACGTTGTGCTGGTCACAGCATCCTCATAGGTCAGTTCAGGAGACAATGAGGACAGAGTAATTGCTATTTGCCTCTCTGATGTTTGAGATGTTTAGGTGAGATGAGGATGCACACTCTGGGATCCTTCTCTGAGTAAAAGAATCTGTTCCCCATCCCCCAACTCCTGTCATGTGAGACATGAGGAAAAATGTACCTTCAAGATAAAGAGGAGATTTTTTTCTGGTTTGTCCTACATTGTCAGGGCTGTAAGGCCTAAACATCTGGAGTCAGAAGCAGCAGCCTTCTGACAGATCTTATTTGCTAGGCATCTTTGTCCTGAAATGAGGCTAGCATGCAACTTTCTATGGTGGGATGGCGTTCCTTCCAAAGGGATGACTAGAGCTGGATGGGTTTCCTGACATTTAGGTGTATAGTAAATTCAACTCATTTTACTCAAGCATTCAATCCTTTATAGTCAATTTTTATATACCCTATTTTGAATATTATTTTGCACTATACAAACTAAGTTTGCTTCAAATTTGTTTTTTATACTTGCTTTAGTAGTAATGTTGACAACATACACAGAATAGTTTATGACAGGATATAAAAATTGGACTCTAAGTTTGCCTCTATCAATGAATTACATTTCTACTAAGCATGACTGACCAATAATTAGTTTAAGAGCTTATAATGAATTACAATGCTATTATAAGATTAGAATTTTATAATTTTATCTTTGCTAATTCTAAGCTTGAAAATTATAATTCTTGAATTAAAAGAAACTTTAAATCATAAATACAGTCCACAAAGAGACTGGGCACTCATTTTCCTAAACCTTTTATAATATACTTTTACAAAATGCCAGTGTTTTATATGACTCAGTTTCAAAACAAACCACCTTTATTATTCTAAGAAAAGGGAGATACAATGATAAGCAGAAGGCTCAGTTGGTAGTATCTATATTGATTTATATCACATGTTTGCCTTAGCCACAATGGTGGTAAGTCTCATTGCATGCCCTTTCTTCAACATTAGTAGAGATGTGGGTGAGTCACATGGCAAGCCTCATGGGTTTTATATACTCATCAGCCAAGATGGCAGCAAGCTACATGGAACTCCAAGGTGAGTGCATCAGGTACATACTCTTTTTGTAATCAAGAGTTGAATCCAAGGTACATACACAGCATATCATAGCAAATTAAGATTACTTATACATAGATTTGTAAACATCACATTCAATGAATTTATAAATCCTACAGTACAGAAGAAATGGAGTATATGATAAACCACAGTATTATGAAGAGTTTACATTTTAGCTATTTTTAAGCACAAAGTGTCTTTTCCTCTGCTCTTCTGTTTTGCTCTCTTTCTCTGTCACTGAGTCAGGTAGCCAGCCTGAGCCAGGACAAAGACTCTGGAGGAAACTTTTAGACAGACATACCTGGGTCAAAATCCAACTCCAGAGCTGACTTCTCAGTAGACTAGAACAGCAAGTAACAAATTTTCAGCAGTATTCATGCTCAAAAGACATGTGAATCTCTGTAAGACTGACCCCAGTGATCTGTATATCCATAGCCAGTTTGTGTGTGCCTACAGATAGGAGCTGGCAACCTGAAATGCTTTACCTCCTAGCCATGAAAGACATAGAGGAATTTTCCAGGTTCGTAGAGGCAGACACAGAAGGAGGCCCAAAACACAAGGCAAAGAGGCATAAGGCAAAAGAGTCCTATGAAGTTACAAGTTTGGAGGCCCAGCAGAAAAGACAGACATCCTGTCTTTAAACCTTGAGAAAGATGTGAGGGAGCTAGGAGTTATATGTGGGAGGTGGCCTCAGACCATGCTACTATTTTATTGCATGGATTATTTCTAATTCTTGTAAAACTGGAACATTCTCGACTTCTCTCACTACATTTTCTTGCTTAACCTAATCAAAAGCTTATTCATTTTGTGGTAACTTTAATAAGAATGGTCCCTGTAGGATCATCAGTTTGAATGCTTTGTTCTTAGTGGAGATATCTAGAAATGGTTACAAGGTTTTGGCCTTGTTTAAAAGCCAATAGCCAGGCCCAGTGTCATTCTCGCTGCTTGCCTGCCTGTGGTTCTCATTATTATAGAAATGGTATAATCTGTTTCATCTACTGTTTTTCTATTCTATATCTTATCAATTTCCACTCAAATCTCCATTATTTTATTGGTTTTGCTTGTTTACTTTCTTCCCTTTTTGCCAGTGTCTTGGGAGGAAAGGTCAGATTATTGAATTGATATATTTAAAAATATGTGTGTGTACTATCTTTGTAATCATGAGCATGTGTGTATAGGTGATCAAATAGCTCAGAAGAAGAAATTATTTTTTAAAGATAAGTTGCAGATTATTGTGAAGAACTAGATATAGGTTGTAGGGACCAAACTAGGGTCCTTTACAAGACCAGCAATTGCTGAGACATCTCTCTAGCTCCCTTTTCTTTTTTTGTAACACTCAAAAATTTCCTCTAAGACCTAATTTAGTGATGTCCTATAGATATTCATATATTTTGTCTTAATCTGCATTTGTTTTATTTACAAAGTATTTTCTCTGTAGTTGAACTTTCAGTTCTCCTGCTTCTGCTGTCCAAATGGCTGGAATGGTAGGTTTTCTCCACCAGGTGTGGTGTTTTCACAGTACTTTTTAATTTTCCTTTTTGTTTTTTCCTTTATACATTTTTATACTATTTAATTTTCACAGATTTTTAAACTTTATTACATTGTGGTTAAAGAACATACTTAATGTTATTTCTATGCACTTTTTTTTCTTCTTGACAGTGTATGATCTAACATAGAGAATATTCTAGATGCATTTGAGAAGAATGCCTATTCTGCTATTCTTGGGTGAATTGTGTAGATTTATTTCTAGGATTATTTGCTTTATAGTGTTGCTCAAGGCTTTTCCCTCATTGTTGTCTTCTCCTTAGGATTCTGTCTTAGGGTTTTATTGCTGTGAAAAGACAGTGTGACCATGGCAACTCTTATAAAGGACAACATTTATTCGAGGCTAGCTTACAGATTCAGAGATTTAGTCCATTATTATTATGGCAGGAAACATGGTGGCATGCAAGCAGACATGGTAGTACAGAAGGAACTGAGATGTGGATCTACATCTTGATCCACAGGCAGAAGGAGACTGTATGCCACACTGGGTATAGCTTGACCATAGGAGATCTCCATTCCACCACACACATTGACACACATCCTCCAGCAAGGCCACATCCACTCCAACAAGACCACACACTCTAGTAGTGTCATTCCCTATAGGTCAAGCATTCAGACACATGAGTCTATGGGGGCCATACTTAGTCAAACCACCACATGTTCTACTTTGTTCTCCTTTTTAGGTGATTAGATGTTTATTATTGGGATAACTTCCCAATAGTCTAACCCTTTCATAATTAGAAAGCTTTCTTTAACCTGTAATGTTTTTGTTTTAACATCTATTTTTTTTCTGATACTGACATTGCTACTCTAGCATTCTTAGAGTTGCAATTTATGTCTTGTATCTTTTTCCATTTGTTAAAAAGATGTATTTATTTTTATTTATATGAGTACACTGCAGCTATCTTCAGACACACCAGAAGAGCTCATTGAATCCCATTACAGATGGCTGGGAGCCACCATGTAGTTGCTAGGAATTGAACTCTGGAAGAGCAGTGCTCTTAACCACCTGCCTTTTATTGCCTATTGTTTCTCAGGGATTAGAGGCTGGAAATGACACCCCTTTCTTTTTCTCCCTCTGGGATCTAGGAATCTCAAACCTGGTACATCTTTGCAATATGTCATATAGTACTGCAGTTTCTTTTCCTCTGACCCAAGCTTGGGGAGAACTTGGTCTTAAAATTAAAAGGGGGGGGGAAGATACGGAGGCAGATAATCACGTGCCTCCCCCAGTCAAAGAAAGTTGATATATCTAGGTTGGGTATTGGGTCACACATCTAATTCTATGGGCATCTTGATATTGAGCATTACCAAACTTATAAAGCCTTTGATTAACATGAAAAAAATTGTATTAAAGAAAAAAGGAGAAGGGAGCATGGGATAGGGGTGTTCTAGGGAGGAGAAGTGGGAAAAGGAGATGGCATCTGAAATGTAAATAAAACATCCAATAAAAAATAAATAATAAAAAGAAAAAAACAGTCACAATCCTTTAACAACAACAAAAAAAGAGAAGAGGAAAGCCCGCCCTCCTCATTATGACATCAGAGTGGTGATCCAATCATTTGGCTGTTTAACATAGTAAATTTACATAAGACTACTGATTGGTTGATGGGCATAAGACCGCCCCCAAGATGACGTTTGTTTACGAATTGTTGCCAGAGAAACCAGCATTGGAGCTGGTGGTCAGACAAGCAGCAGTAAGCTCTTAACTGCCGCTCCTCCACCCTCTTTAAAAAGAGCTGAATTTGATTAAAAAAATTCAGGGATTTGATCCTAAATGTAGAAGTCATTTGGACTACAGATTTTGAGTTCTGTTCCCAGTTGATTTTTTTTCCAGTCATGCCCAGAAAATCTGGGAATTCATTAGTTCTTTGAAGACAAAGCAAGAAGACTGGTTAAATGAGTTCCAGAAAGAAAGGCCCTTGCCTTTCTGGCCAGCAGTTTGCTGAAGGAGATGACATCATGAAGCTGCAGCCAAGTGACAGGCGGGTCCAAAAGGCGAGAAGTATCTCCTCAGGACACAAGTCAACAGAGCCAAGGAGTCTTCAACCAACTCTTCAAAGAAGACGGCGAGGCCGCTCTATGAAGAAAAGTCATTCTGTGGAGAAAGGTTACTCTGAGGAGAAAACCTGTACAGTGGAGAAAATTCCCTCCACCGAGAAAAACCTTTCTGCTGAGAAGCCTCCTTCCATCAATGAGAGGCGTCGCACTAGAGTTAGAAGCTTCTCCGCTGAAAAGCTGCTGATAGCAGAGAAGCATCCCAATGCTGAAAAAAGCCTTACTACAGAGAAGAAGAGATCCTCTGCTGAGAAGTACTCTTCAAATGAAAAAGGTCAGATGACCCAGAAAAGTTCTGCTGGGAGGCGCCACTCTGAGACACATGGCTCTGGAAAGAGTCCTCCCTTTTCTGAGAAATGCCACCCTACAGAGAAATGTCATTCAAGTGTGAAGCGTGGCTCTTCAGACAAGGATCATCCTGCAGATAGAGGTCGTTCCAGCAAGAAAAGACGCCCTACAGAAAAACCTCAGAAAGGTCGGTTGACAGGGAGAAGTCCCTATGCTCCTGCCACAGTGAGAGGGCGTCCTACAAAAAGAGGTCAACCCACAGAGAAAGGCCTTTCTACTAAGAAGGGTCCCTCTAATGAGAACCGACCCCCTGCAAAGAAAGGCTGCTCAGCCAAGATACATAGCTCTGCAGAGAGAGATCAGCAGATACAGAAAGGTGGTGCTACAGATAGTAGAGTCCCTAGAGAGAAATACTGCCCTTCAAGGAGAGGTCGGCCTGCCAAAAAAAGTCGTCTGGAAGAGAAGGGCCACTCAGAGAAAAGTGCCTGTGCATCAAGAGGAAGTTCTTCAGGAAAAGATCTCTCTGCAGGAAGATTTCACCGCAAGAGAAGCAGCCCTGCAGAGGAGGGTGATTTAGTCAAGTGTAGTATCTGTGAATCCAGTGTACCCTCTGCAGGGACAGATTGCTTTGCAAGAAGTCACTCCAACAAAAGCAACCCTGGAAAGAAGAGTCGCTCCATAGAGTGTGGAATCTTTTCATCAAGAGTACCCTCTGCAGGGAAAGATCTCCGTGCTGGAAGAGGGCACACCCAAAAAATTCATAGGGCAGAGAAGGGTCTCTTGGTGGAGAAATGTAGCAGTACATCAAGAGGACCCTCTACACGGAAAAATTGCTCTGGAGGAAGAGGTGGCCCCAACAAAAGTGGCACTGTAGAGGAGGGTCTGTCATTCGAGCACAGTCGCAGTCCATCAAGAAGACTCTCTTCAGGAAAAGATCCATCTGGAGGAAGAGGTTGCCCTAACAAACAAGGCCCTGCAGAGAGGGTTGGTTCTGTTGAAAGTAGTAGCAGCCCATCAAGAGGACACTCTTCTGGGAAAGATCGATCTCGAGGAAGATGTCACCCAAACAAACAAGGCCCTGCAGAGAGGGTTCGTTCAGTTGAGGGAAGTAGCAATCCATCAAGAGAACACTTTGTACCTGAAGATCGATCTGCAGGAAGAGGTGGCCTCATCAAACACAGCCCTGGAGAGAGAGGTCGTTCTGTTGAAAGTAGTAGCAGTACATCAAGAGGACCCTCTTCATGGAAAGACCGATCTGGAGGAAGAGGTCGCCCCAAAAAACTAGGCCCTGCAGAGAAGGGTCGTTCAATCAAGAGTAGTAGCAGTCCATTAAGAGGAACCTCTACAGGGAAAGATCAGTCTGGAGGAAGAGGTCGCCCTAACAAAAAAGGCCCTGTAGAGAGGGGTCGTTCAGTTGAGGGCAGTAGCAGTTCATCAAGAAGAACCTCTACAGAAAAAGAACGTCTTGTGAGAAGATGTCACTCCAACAAAAGTAGCCTTGCAGAGGGATGGTGTTCAGGGAAAGATTTCCCTTCAGGAGGTCACCCAAACAAAAGTGGCCCTGCAGAGGAGGCTCAGTCAGTCGAGGGTAGTAGCAATCTATCGAGTGGACCTACAGTAGCTAAAGATCGGTCTGCTGGAAGAGGTCGCCCCGACCAACAAGGCCCTGCAGAGAGGGGTCGTTCAGTTGAGGGTAGTAGCAGTCCATCAAGAGAACCCTCTCTTCCTAAATATCTATGTGCAGTAAGAGTTCACCTCATCAGATACATCCCTGGAGAGAGTGGTCGTTCTGTTGAAAATAGTAGCAGTCCATCAAGAGGAACATCTACAGGGAAAGATCTATCTGGAGGAAGAGGTCGCCCAAACAATCAAGGCCCTACAAACAGGTGCCGTTCAGTTGAGGGCAGTAGCAGTCCATCAAGAAGAACCTCTACAGGAAAAGAACGTCTTGTAAGAAGATGTCACTCCAACAAAAGTAGCCTTGCAGATGGGTGGTGTTCAACCAAGTATGGTATCTGTACACCAAGAGGACGCTCTGCAGGGAAAGATGGCCCTTCAGGAGAAAGTCACCCAATCAATAGTAGCCCTGCAGTTGAGAGTCAGTCAGTCGAGGGTAGTAGCAATCCATCAAGTGGTCCCTCTGTAGCTAAACATCGATCTGGAAGAAGCGGTCACCTCAAGAGACACAGCCCTGCAGAGAGGGGTCATTCTTTGGAAAGTAGTAGCAGTACATCAAGAGGACCCTCTTCAAAGAAAGATCAACCTGGTGGAAGATGTTGCCCCAACAAACACAGCCATGCAGAGAGGGGTCGTTCACTCAAGAGTAGCAGCAGTCTATCAAGAGAACCCTCTTCAGAGAAAGATCGATCTAGAGGAAGAGGTTGCCCCAACAAACAAGGCCTGGCAGAGAGGGGTCGTTCAGTTGAGGGTAGTAGCAGTCCATCAAGTGGACCCTCTGTAGCTAAAGATCTAGCAGGAAGAAGTGGTCACCGCACTAGACATAGCCCTGCAGAGAGGGGTCATTCTTTTGAAAGTAGTAGCAGTACATCAAGAAGACCCTCCTCAGGGATAGATCGATCTGGAGGAAGACATTGCCCCAACAAACACAGCCGTTCAGAGAGGGGTCGTTCACTCAAGAGTAGCAGCAGTCTATCAAGAGAACCCTCTTCAGGGAAAGATCGATCTAGACGAAGAGGTTGTCCCCCAAATGAAAGACCTGCAGGGAGGGGTCGTTCAGTTGAGGGTAGTAGCAGTCCATTAAGAGAACCCCCTGTCCCCAAAAATC
The DNA here is from genome assembly GCF_011762505.2 of Arvicanthis niloticus. NCBI lineage: Eukaryota > Metazoa > Chordata > Mammalia > Rodentia > Muridae > Arvicanthis > Arvicanthis niloticus. Next base: position 3,257,561 of record NC_047679.1, read on the forward strand.
GATCTGGAGGAAGAGGTCACCTCAACAGAAATAGCCCTGCAGAGAGGGGTCGTTCTGTTGAAAGTAGTAGCAGTCTATCAAGAGAAACCTCTTCAGGGAAAGATCAATCTGGAGGAAGAGGTCGCCCCAAAAAACAAGGTCCTGCAGAGAGTGGTTGTTCACTCGAGGGTAGTAGCAGCCCATCAAAAAGAACTGCTACAGCCAAAGATCAATCTGGAGGAAGAGGTTGCCCCAATAATAGCAGCCCTGGAGAGGAGGGTCTTTTGGTCAGGAATGGTAGCAGTTCATCAAGAGGACCCTCTGAGAGGAAACATCGCCCCACTGGCCAAAGTTGGCCTTTGAAGGAAAACCACCCTGCAGTGGAGGGGCGCTCAGCAGAGAGTGGAATTTGTGCAGACAGAGGGCCCTCTGAAGGGCAAGAGCAACCTGCAGTGAGAAGTTGTCCCGAAAATAGTCACCTTGAAGAGGAATTTCGGGTTTTTGGAAGGAAGAAAGCTGCAAAAAGAGGGCCTTCTGCAGCGAAAGATCACCCCTTTAGCAGAGGTCAGCCTCTGAAGAAAAGCCGCCCTAAAGAGGGAGGCTGCTCAGCAGAAGTGGGTAACCATGCAGAGAGGGAAGCATCTGCAGGGGAAGGTTACCCCACAGGCAGAGGTCAGCCTCAGAAGAAAAGCCACCCTGCTAAGGCAGGGCACTCAGTTAAGAGGAAACCTTCTGCATGGAAAGAGCCCCACACTGGGAGAGGTCAGGTTTTAAAGAAAAGCCACCCTGCAGAGAGGCATCCATCTGCCTCTATGAAAATTTGTCCTTCTAAAAAACATCGAGCTGCAGAGAAAGTTGTCTGTGCAAAGAGAGTTCGTTCTCCAGAAAGAGTTCACTCCATGGAGAGAATTCATCTTGCTAAGAAAAGTTGTCCTGCAGAGAGACAGCTCTCTGCTGAGGAAGGTAGCATGGCAGAGCCTAGTTGCTCCTTTCGGAAAGATCTTTCAAAAGAAACAGCTAACTCTTCCCAGGAAAGCTGCACAGCTGAAGAAGGGAGTAGGGTAGACAATATGCATTCTGTGGAGAAAGGTCATATCTCCATGGAGAAACACTTCCCTGAAGAGAAACTGTCTTCAGGATTCGTGTCTAAGGCGACAGAGCCAAACAATATGCCGAGTCCTCCAGAAAACAAAATTGGCAGTGATACCAATCAAGTAGCCCAGGTCTCTCACCGTAATGTGCCTGTGACTGTGAAGATAAAAATGGGAGTTGAGTTGAGCTTGCCTGGTGAACTGAAGTCTCGTCTTGTTGAGGACTGGGACTTGGTCACCAAGCAAAAGCAGTTATTCCAACTTCCTGCTGAGAAGAGTGTAGATACCATTCTTGCAGAATATGTGACTTTTGTGAAGTCACAAGGGCTTGCTGATAATAGAGAATACTCCGTTGATGAGCTTGTATTTGGAATAAGAGTGTATTTCAACGACATGCTGGCCACGCAGCTGCTCTACCAGTTTGAAAGGCCCCAGTATGCTGAAATTCACCTAGCTTATCCTGATAGTCCAATGTCTCAGGTTTATGGGGCTCCACACCTCCTGCGATTGTTTGTGAATATTGGGACTGCATTGGCCCATTCACCTCTTAACAGGCAGAGTCTTCTCTTAATGTGTAACTATATGCATGGTTTTCTTGAATATCTTGTAGAGAACTCTACTTTGTTTAATGCCAACAATTACAGAGTAGCTTCTGCTGAATATTGCTGCAAAGCCCTGTGAAGGGCTAAACACTTAATCCTGGACCAGTAAATATTTGTTTCCTGTTTGCACTGTGTAATTGATGTTCTTGAAAACTATATAACAGGGCTGAATGTTTCCATTCGATTATTTTTGTTGTGAGCAGAAAATAATAGTGATCTTTACCACCGTGTACCATCATTCAACAACAAATAAATGTTCACTAAAAACTTTGTTGCTTTTTTTACAATGTTGTTTGTATGTAGGTGCTTCTATGCCTTCCATATTATGAATTTCTCCTACATATTCATATTATATGATAAAATGCCCTCATTTCTAGTGCTAAAGGTTCTACACAATGGATATACACCAAACACATATACACATAATTAAAAATAAAAATCTTTTTAAAAGATAAAAGGGCTAAGGAGGTCATGAGTTCAGTTCCTACATTAAAGAAGAAGAGAGGAAGAAGCAGAGAAGGCAGAGGAATGACTGATAAAGAAAAAGGAAGAAGGGGATGAGAGGGAGTTAGAGGGGGAAGAAGAAGAGGGGGAGCAGACTTGGAGGAGGGCAGGAGGAGAAGAGATGGACAAGGAGGGAGAAAGGAAGAGAGGAGGAGGAAAAGGAGTAGGAGCAATTGGGAGCAGGAAGAGAAGAGGAAAGGAAAGAAGGAAGAGGAGAGGAGCAAGGAGAAAGAAGGGGAGGGGGTCCAGAAGATGAGGGGTAAGAACATGAGGAGCTGGAGGAGAAATACGGGAAGAAGAATGATGTGGGGGAAGAAGAGAAGAATGGGGGAGGAAGAGACACAAGACAAGGAGAGGAAGGAGGAAGAAGATAAGGAAAGAAAGGGCAGAGAAGGAAAGTGTGAGAAGAAGGAAAAGGAGGGAGAAAATAGGCCAAGAATATAAAGCAGACTGGAAGAAATGGTGGAAAAGGGAAAGAAAAAAGGAAGACAAGAAGGGCCAGGGCAGGGAGAAGAAGGAAAACAGAAGTAAGATCAGGAGGAAGAGGGTAAGTAGAAAGATTGGAGAAAAAGGAAGAGGAAGAGGGGGAGGAGGAGAAAGAAGAGAGGAAGATAAGATGGGTGAAGAACAGAAAGAGGGGGACAGGAGGACAAGACGTGGAGGGAGATGACAAGAAGAGTGTGGGCAGAGGGGAAAGGAAGAAAGAAAGACTGGAGATGGAAATGGGTGAAGGTAAAAGGAGAACAATAAGTAATGGAAGAAAGGAAAGAGGAAGGAGAGAGTGAAGAGAGGAAATACTAGAAGGATGAGGAGAAGGGGCAAGGCAGGGTGGAGAAGGAAAGCTGGAGGAGGAAGACAAGGAAGGGGAAGAAGAGATGTAGACGATAATTGCAAGCAGGACAAGTGGGCCAAGAAGGAAAGGGGGGGAAGAATGAAGGGATGGAGGAGGAGTGGTTAGGAAGGAGGAGGAATAGGATGAGGAAAAAAGGGGGAAGCCAGAGGGGAAAGGAAAAGCAGGGAAAAGAGCAGATGAAAAGGAAATTGTGGTTTGAATAAAGTAGTGCCCATAGAGAGTGGCACTATCAGGAGGTGTGGCTGTTTTTGGAGTAGGTGTGGCCTTCTTGGAGGAAGTGTGTCATATCTTCCTGCTGATTGAGTTATAGAACTCTCAGCACGATGTCTTCCTGAATGCTGCCATGCTTCCCACCTTACTGATAATGCACCAAAACTCTGAACTAAAAGATAGCCCCAACTAAATGGTTTCCTTTATAAGAGTTGCCTGGATCATGATGCTTATTCACAACAATAAAAATACTAAGACACAGGGTGAAGAGGAAGAAAAGAAGTGATGAAGAACAGGAACGAATAGAGATAGGAAAAGGGGAGGAGGAGGGGGAGGAGGGAAGAAGAGGGAAATAAGAGAAGGGGGAGAAGGAAGAGGGGACAAGGATGATGAGAGGAGGAGAAAGTGTGTGTGTGTGTTTGAGAGAGAGAGAGAGAGAGAGAGAGAGAGAGAGAGAGAGAGAGAGAGAGAGAGAGAGAGAGAGAGTGAGGATAGGTGAATACTGTTTGCCTTCAGTTCATGGTAAACAACATTTTGTCTTTCTATACTATCATAATTTATTGAATAACAATAAAGTCACAATGTTTAAAGGTTTCTGTGACAGCAATTTGTCACATAATCTGCCTATCATAGTAGCTAGGCTGTGGCAAATCCAGGTTCATTATTCCCATCTTAATTGCTAATATTAACCCATCACATAACACAGTAAATACATCTGTATGCATGCATAATAGTTACAGAATGGATATGAATTAAGGAGGCTGCAGTAAAGTTGGAGAGGTTTCATCAGTGGACTGAGAAGGAGTCTGTAGGGATAATGAACGAGACAGTGCCTCAAGCAAGCTGCTGCTGGAGCCAGGTTTGAGAGTAAAGATGATAGTTCAGCTGTCAGGTGAAAGGTTGAACTGCTCAGAAGTAGGAAATGGGTTAGGGTCAGGAAAAGGCTGAAGATCCAGGTCCAGATAGGCAAATAGGAGAACAGGCAAAGGGTCCAGGAGGCAGTGTCAACAGCAGGGGACATAGCCAAGCAGAAGCTCCAAGAATAGTTACGAGGTCCTCAGTTCTTCCTGTACATACTAGGTATCAGATGATAGGTTGATGTGGGAGCCATACCAACACAGTGTTAGGTGTCCATTACTTTATGGTCTCCAGGTGAAAGAGTTACATCCTTCCCATGGTCTGACATGTCTGCTAAGTTCTAGGACCTGATTATTTTATTTTTAATAGGATTTTAATATATTCTTGTGTCTCTACAGTTCAGTTCATCTAATAAATGAATAGAGTCGGTCTCTTCTATCCCCAGGAATAAGTTATTTGACAGTCTATGAGGGTTACCTAGGCTCAGCACAGCCAAATTATAAACAGACATTGGCATTGAGGCAGAATTTGGGCTGTACATTTCTAGTCATATCCAACATGTCCCTGTAATCAGGGTTGTTCTGTAGCATGTAGTTTTAAATAAAACCCACACTAAACCTGTCTACATGCTGGCATTGGGGGTTTTGCTCACTCCCACTGCTAGCTCTGTGTAGCTGTCTTGCCCTGCTTCCGCTACTAGCTTGCTAAGGAGGTTCAAACCAGTTTTTCCTATAAATGGCTGGATTGGTGCTTGCATTTCTCAGGCCATCCACCTCATGTGTCAGGCCTGCAGAATGCCAGCTACATGTCATTCAGCTCCCCTTACCCTTGAAAAATGAAATCACTAGAGACTTATATTATACCAGCCAGACTTATAAAAGTAAATCTCCAATCTCAAAATAGCCTTGAAAACAACACAGAATTCAGTTAATATGAATACAAGCTGCATGCCTAAGGTGGGCAAATATATCACTACACAAATATATGGCTGACCTATGAATTCCCTAGCTACTTGAGGCTCCTCCAGGCCACATGGCATCTGCTCCATTTTCAACCTCTATCTTCCTCTCCCTCTGTCCTCCCTCTCATTTTCTTCCTCCACTCTCTCTCTAGAACTTTCAGCTCTGCCTTTTTCTTCCAGTTTTTTTAACTTTTTTTTGATTTTTTTGTGTGTTTCATATCATGTACCCTTGTGACTCTTCTTCCCTTTTCCCCTCATTTTGTCCCCTATTTGCTCTTGCAATTGAAAGACCCCCTATGAGGGGAGATCCTCACTCAAGCCTCGGGGTGTCATGGCCACCCAATAATTCACAAGACACCAATCTAGGTGCAATCTGTAAGAAGTATATTTCGGGATCAACCGGCTGATGGTCAATCCATAACTCAAGCAGGAGCAGAGAAATTGACCCAGCAGCCCGGGAGAGTGGGACTTTTACAAATCAGGGGGTAGAGTGGGTAACCAAGGGAACATCTAGAATGCAATCTCATTCAACCATTCATCTTGTGTCATCTAGTTCCTGGAATCACCTAGATGACTTGCATCTTTCTTTGTACCATTCACCTTGTGGAATGTGTCTCTGTGCTTTGGGCCTTCCCCCCCCCCAACCCCCCCAAGGTGGGTTCTCCTCCCTGAGGTCTGAGGAATGTTATTTAGCTTCTCCCCTCCTCTCCTAAATATTAATCCAGCAAGTGTCCTCTGACTCCTGAATAATGTACCACTTCTGGAATGTAGAATGTATCCTGGAGCAGTGAAGACCTAAAATCTCACATTTAGTTCTGCTTTCTTGTTGGAACTAGTGAACTGGCTAGCCTGCATTTTTTTTTCCTCAGGTGTAGGGGTCATAAAAACTTCTATACTTTTCATAAGTTTTCTATACCTTTCACAATCTCTACCCCCCAAATAAAATACACACATACATACATACACACACACACACACACAGACACACACACAGAGAGAGAGAGAGAGAGACAGAGACAGAGACAGAGACAGAGAGAAAGAAAGAGAGAGAGAGACAGAGAGAGAAGCAAACAACCACCACCAACAACAATGATAAAGAATGCATAGACAACATCTCATTTTGTAAACTGTAGTATGTCACCGTGTATCCTACAGTATATATTTTTCTCCATACATCTTTACTTGCAAATGTTCATTGTAATGATTCATTGGTCTGCTTCAAGGCTTCTATGACATCATCCATATTGGATCCCCATCAGGACTTCTCCTAGTTATCCTGTTGTTGCCCTGTGTCCTGGAGATCCTGCAGCTTTGGATCAGCAGGACTGGCCCTTTCACATGTCCCAACCGTTTGCAGATGATATAGATTTTGAAGTGGGCTAACTCAGATTCCTGGATCTGGGCCTGAATGGTAGATGAACTTGTCAGCCTGCCAGCTCTCCCTTATCTGTACCATCAGGGCATGTTCTCCAGTACTACTCTGGCTAGGCTATTCAGTGTAACCATTAGGAGGAGGCAAGGTTTGCTCTCTTGCTCTCATGCCCTTGGGGTGAAACTCCTGTACCCACACCTCCAGAGCCAGTTCCACTGTGCTACCCAGTCAAGGTGAGAGGCTCCCAATTTGCAGCCTATGAGGGGCTGGGCCAGCTTTCTCTCTCTTACACCCTCAGGGCTGGTTTACCTGTGTCTTTCCCACCAGGGCCTGCTCCATTATACTGTGCAGGCAAGGTATAAGGTTGTCTCTCCTGAGTGCTATACCTGAGGAGGGGCAGGGCCAGCTACTCTGCTCTCATGACCTCTAGTCAGATCTCCCAATTACCTCCAGCAGCAAGAGGCACAGCAGATGAGTGGTGGGGCCAGTTCTTCTATGCTCACACCCTCAGTGCTGACCCACCCATACACTCACCAGTAGAACCAGCTCTACTATGCTTCTCAGGCAAGATACCTACTCACCCGTGTGTTGCAAGAGGTGAAGGACAAGGCCAGCTCACCTCCTCTCCTGACCCTGGGGTCAGCTCTCCAGACTGCCTCAGGTGGTCAGGAGTGAGGGGGTGGAGGGCATCTCCTCTCACCCTGCCCATGGTACCTTATGACAAAGGAGTGGTGGGGCCAGTTCTCCCATGCTCTCAACCTCCTGGTTGTCTCATCTGCACCCCCACACCAGGGTCAGCTCTGTTGTGCTGTCTAGGTGAGCTGAAGAGCCTGCTCTTTCAAGTGCTGTAGCTGGTGAGGGACGGGGCTAGCTCTCCTGAGCTTATGACCCTGTGGGCAGCTTTCCTGACTGCTGGAGTTGGCAGCACTTGAGGGTAGTAAGTAGCAATCACTTGTCTGTCTATGCTACCACATCACAGATGTGCAGACAAGTGGCAGGACTAGCTCTCTCACACTCACACCCTTGGGGCAGCTCACCTCCATCCCTGCCACCAGGGACAGTTCCACTGTGCTTCCTGGGTGAGATGCAGAGCCAGCTCTCCAGAGTGCTGCATCTAGTGAGAAGTATGGCCAGTTATGTACAGCTCCTGGACATCTATGTGGTCTCCTTGGCTGCCCTAACCAGAGATGACCCCATTTTCTCTAGTGGTAATATGAGCCATGGACATGGCACTGACCCCCTGCTGCTGGATAGCCATGGACCTAGACATGGCCTTCAGTGGCAGTTAGGGCTAGAGCAGGTTTGGCTACTCACAAATGACTTTCCACCCTTGAGTCTCCATTTCAATCTCTGTTAGTAATGCTCAAGCTGCTTCACTTCTCTTTCCCACCCATTTGACCACCACATACCTACACTCTGTGGTGACTGCCACTGTAGGCTGGCCATGCAGCTGGTGGGCTCTTGGGTGATATCTTCCATCTCTGCTGCATTACCATGGTAGCAAGCAGGTATCTATGGACTGCCTTTGTCATGAACTGGAGGGCAGATCTGTGGGTGGCATGGTGGAATGCAGGTCTCAGTCTTCCTACTCCTGCACTGTGTTGCTTTGCTTTGCTTTGCTTTGCTTTGCTTTGCTTTGCTTTGCTTTGCTTTGCTTTGCTTTGCTTTGCTTTGCTTTGCTTTGCTTTGCTTTGCTTTGCTTTCCATCAGCCCTAAGCATAAGACAGCTTTAACCATCAAGCCAGGCATCAAGCCTGAATGAACAAAGGACTGCCATCTGCTCTGCCCCTGGCTGATATAAAAATACCACCACCAACAAGGTGTCTCTTTGCCCATTACCAGCAGGGTACAGTTCTTATTTTGAGAGTCAGAAGGAATCTTATGACTTGTAGATCAATAGATCTGTCTGTCTGTCTGTCTGTCTATCTATCTATCTATCTATCTATCTATGATCTATCTATCTTTTTCTTTCTTTCTATTTATTTATGTATGCATGGGTATGCCCATATGTATGTTTGTATTTTTAGAAGATGACAATCTAAGGAATTATAGATATCCAAATACTTGATAAAATATTAGACAATGAACCAATAAAAGAACCAATAAAATTTACAGGATTTAATAAATAAAAACTTAGTATATGCCTAGCATTATGGTTCCATGTTGAGCCATTCTGCCAGTGTGTTTCTGTTTTGTGTTATGAGTGGTGTGTCTTGCTGATACCAGGAGAATATTAGATGTAATCTATTCAGGCATATTTAGGCTTACATGTCCTCCAGGATGCTTTTCCAATCAACAACCCAGTCATATATGGGCTATAACTACTATTGCCAAGAAGACCTTCCTGCTTGTCAAAAGTAGAGCAGGGACTAACTAATATTTATGACTACTCTTTAGAACTAGTAGTAGCCTAGGACTGGGGCAGTGGAAAGAGTAACTTAGAAAACAATAGAATCACAAGAAAAAAGTAATCACAATAAAGTCAAGGAAAGGGGAAGGTATGATAATAGCTTAGGCACAGGGACTACTGATCATTTGTGCACAGGAAAAGATTCCATTCATATACCATATATTTCTTGACAAATATAATGAATGACCTAGACCTAGTTATAGGGTTTTTATAACAGAGCTTGTCAGGCTTCATAAATTCATTTTGTAGCTAAGACTCTCTTCAACCTGTAGTATCTTTAACAGTTATTTTATACTGGGTGGTAAGTATAATTAATATTTTCTAAAAGAGGAAAAAATCTTCACAATTAGAGACAACATACATTAGCATCTAACAGTCATCAATGTGCCAAATAGGACTACTGGTTCACCTATGTGATCCTTATTTTCTCTGAACCCTAATTTTCACAATTATAAGATGGAAACAATAATAACAAATTTTTAGGGTTGTTGTGAAGAATAAAGGATCTTGAGTTTTCTTTTTGAGATGCTCTTTCCATAAAAAAGCACCTAGAAATCATGGATAAAATATGAGCTCCCAGGAAAGTAAAGAAATTTTCTAGGTCACAGAGAAAGTAGAAAACAGAAATCAAAATGATAGACAAGCTTTCAAATCACTTGATGCCACTATTTGGGTTGTAGATCTCTGATTCTTTAAAATAAATTTCTTACCTTTATTAATTATGTTTGTGTGGAGATGGTTATGCACACCATTACCTACATATGGAGGTTACAGCGGTCTCCTGAGATATCACACATGGGGTCTGTGAGCCGTCCCTCCCCCTCCAAGGGAGAAGATTTGTGGACTCAATCCTGTGAGGGTCTTGTTTGATTAATCACAGCTGCTTTGCTCTGATTTCAAGAGGAAAATAGCTTTGTCATGCCCAGGAGATCCCCCTACCCCCTTCAAAGAAATCACAGTCTCAGAAAAGGCAAATGCCAAGTAGACACAGGCTAGTGGAGGATAAAGGGATTATGTGAAAGAATTTGCTAGGATCTACCTAAGACTTAGTTCTGAAAGTTACAAGAAAAAGAAACAGGAGTAGTTAGAAAATTTTACCCTGAAAAATAAAAATGATAGGCTGAAGGTGATTTGGATTTTCAGTTATTTTTCTAAAATATGAGTGAAGAAATTATGAATTAGACACCCAGTATATAACAGAATACCCCAGGCTAGGCAACTTATTTCAAAAGTAATCAATTTATTAATTTACAATTTTATAGACTAGAAAGTGGCCAGATCTGGCAAGAGCATTCTTGTGTTGTCCATGGTGAAAGAACAAAGAGAAACCAACTTGATAATCTCAGGGAAGACCATCTAGCATACAAAGGTGTAGGGTTCTGACATTTATTTTGGTATAAGACAGAACACATAAAACACACCTGCTCTATAGGCTGGACTGATTGTGTTTCTCTCTCTCTCTCTCTCTCTCTCTCTCTCTCTCTCTCTCTCTCTCTCTTTCTTTTTTCTTTTATTTACATTTCAGATATTATCCCCTTTCCCCATTTCCCCCCTCCAAGAAACCCCCATCCCATCCCTCCTCCTCCTGGTTCTACGAGGATGTGCCCCCACCCACCCACCCACTCCCACATTCCCACCCTCGAATTCCCCCTCACTTGGGCATCTGGCCTTCACAGGACCAAGGACTTCATCACCCACCTATGCCAAACAGGACCATCCTCCCCTACACATACAGCTGGAGCCATGGGTCCCTCCCTATGTGCTCCCAGGCTGGTGGTTTAGGCCCTGGGAGCTCTGGTTGGTTGGTATTATTGCTCTGCCCATGGGGCTGCAAACCCCTTCAGCTTCCTTCAGAAATTAGAGAGATCTAACTCCTCCATTGGGAATCCCATGATCAGTTCTATGGTTAGCTGTGAGCATCTGCCTCTGTATATGTCAGGCTCTGGCATACCTCTGAGGAGACAGCTACATCAGGCTCCTGTCAGCATGCACTTCCGGGCATCCACATCAGTGGCTGCCTTTGGTGACTGCACATGGGATAGATACCCAGGTGGAGCAGTCTCCAGATGGCTCCTCCTTCAGTTTCAGTCCCATACTTTGTCCTGTATTTGCTCCCATGAGTATTCTGTTTCCCCTTCTAAGAAGGACCAAAACACCCACACTTTCGTCTTTCTTCTTCATGAGCTTCATGTGGTCTGTGAATTGTATCTTGGGTATTGTGAGCTTTGGGGCTAATATCCACTTATCAGTGAGTGCATACCAGGTTTGTTCTTTTGTTGTTGGTTACCTCACTCAGAATAATATTTTCTAGTTCCATCCATTTACCTAAGCATTTCTCAAATTCATAATTTTTTAATAGCTGAGTAATACTCCATTGTGTAAATATACCACATTTTCTGTATCCATTCCTCTGTTGAAGGACATCTGGGTTCTTTACAGCTTCTGGCTATTATAAATAAGGGCCGCTATGGACATACTGGAACATATGCCCTTGTTATATGTTGGAGCATCTTCTGGGTATATGCCCAGGAATGGTATAGTTGAATCCTCAGTTAATGCTATATCCAACTTTTTGAGGAACCGTCAGACCTGATTTCCAGAGTGGTTGTACCAGGTTGCAATCCCACCAACAATGTAAGAGTGTTCCTCTTTCTCCACATCCTCATTAGCCTGTGTTATCACCTGAGATTTTGATCTTAGCCATTCTAACTGGTGTGAGGTGGAATCTCAGGGTTGTTTTGATTTGCATTTCCCTGATGACTAAGGATGCTGAACATTTTTTGTTTTTTCATTTTGTACTTCCCATCCTTGTTCTGTGCTCAGAGAAACAGATCTTTATGGGTGACAGCTGTGGTTTCTTCCTCTGGATCCAGTTGGGGTGAGCCAATAGGAAGCATTGGCAAAAGGACCAACAGGGAGGTGATTTAGCATTTGTTCCTTTTCTGACTTCCCTGTTACTTCAGACCTGAGGGCTTTCCTATGTCATTAGTCCCACATCTTTTTCAGGTTTCCCTGACCCTATCCACACCTATGAAGGAATTTGCTTATGAATGCTCCTCAGTTACAGTCTCTGGCATAACACCTTCCAGTAGGACACTGACCAATACTTTCATATCCAGTGTATTTTAAATCATTGACAACTACTTGTTAAGAAAAAGTATCTAAAACATAAGTAAGGCAAAAGAAGGAGGCATGCTCATTTAAAGTTATACTGAGAGCATTGTACTATCAAATTATTTCATTCTCTGGGAGAATGTTTTTGTATTTGACTTGGTTATCTGCTATCTGATTAGAGCTCAGGCACTGTGAAGTTATATATTAACTTGTAGATTATTTCTGTGTGGTAGAAAAGATAACCCCAAAGGTTATGGTTTCATTGTTTTCTGAGTCATTAGTTTTGTATTTCACATTGAACTGATTCTAACAATATTTTTTATTAAGGCTTTAAAACACTCAGTTCATTAAGTGTTCTTCCATCCAGCTATACCATTGCACTGATGCCCTCACTAATAAATTTATAAATAGTTTATACATTGTTTTACAAGTTTTTAATCTCATTTTTAAAATTATGCTTTGCCATACTTAACACAATTTTATATTTTGTATATAGAGATTATAAATACATATATGCATTATTTTTATATTTTCATCAGTCTTTGAGTCATTTCTGCTCCTATAACTTTTTCTTTACCCATGAGATCTTCTCAGCAAACACATTCTTGAAAGTAATCCCAATAAAATTCATTGACTCACCAAGTTGGCCTTTGGTATCCATCCATACTTTGGTCTGTCATGATTTCCTTGTCTGGGGTGAGTAGATATGTATGTTGTATCTTCACCAGAAAAGTCTTATCACATAACATTCACCCAGTAACCTGCATAGTATCTTCTGGCACTATGAAAGCTAGACAGTAGGAAGGAAGATTCAAAGTCAGTTTGAGATTGAGTTCTATGTCTTATAGCCAAAGTATGTAGTATTTTCTGCAATGGCAGCCAAAGTGTGTAGTATCTTCAGTAATGGCTTCATGCAGTTGAACACCAAGCTGTATTACTCTGGAGATTCAGGGAGAGATCTCTCTTCCAGCTGAAGTCATAGCTCAGTTGTAGAATGCTTTCTTAGCCTGTGTGAGGACTTGGCTAGATTCCATTCCAGCTGTGCTGTAGGAAGCCCCTGTTAGCAGTGGCTATACATTTGCATTTCCAAGATGGCGCTGGCCGCATGGTTCCCCAGCAGTAAACAATCATTCTGCGCAGCTGCCAGGCAGAAAGAGCGCCAGGTCACTGGCCTATCCCGAGGCGTAATATTGGGTGGTGAGCGAGCAGCCATTCAGAAGTGAATACGTCACTCTAGGGTGTATTTAAGGGAGCCTCTTCCGGTTTCTTCCGTCTTTCCGCGTTACCCTGTGGAATAGTAAAGTTCCTCGTGGCAGTACACCCGACTATCGCCTCCTGTCCTTATTTGCGGGCGAAAAGGGATTTTGGGGGCGCTCGTTTCATCTGGTGCTGAGAACCCTGGTATTTTTAAGGTGCTGCGGGAGACCACCCAAGTTTGGGGATGGGTTAAAAACTGCGGAACACGAGGTGCATCTTGGAAGGTATGCTTGGCGTGGAGACCTTTGTTGCGACCGAATTTTCATTCACTGCCGCTGCTGCAGCAGCTGGCCTTGTGCTCGTGTGGTTTTCGTTGGCAGTCTATTTTTGTTGTGAGGACCCAGCCCGAGGCACAGCTAATAGGGCGAGAGGAGAGGTTTCAAAAAAGGTCTGCTCTAAGCTATCAGAACCAGGATGTGGCAACAGGCGCTCAGCCATAGGGTTGGGAAAAGAGAAACAGATGAAGAAGTCTGGAGAGAGACTGGCCAGAGAGTTTGGTTATAGGAAAGAATGTTCAGGAGGAATACAGGCCACTGCAGGGCCTATTAAAGCTACAAAACCTTCACCGGCTGGTGAAGAGAAGCGGGAACCCCGGCACCCAATTAAGGAGCCTGCTTCCATACACCTTAGCAGCTCTGAGGAAGATCTAACACAAGGAGAGGAAGAGGGCCTGGGGCAGGAACCAGCTGCCTGTACTAAGGCTGGCGGTTCCAAAGTAAGACTAAGAAAGCCTTTGAATTCCTCAGCCCCACCCTTGCCTCCGACTTATGATTCGGGCGGAGACCCTAATTCATTCCTCAGCCCGGCAGATCGGAGGCAGCTACAGCTTGCATTTCCGGTCTTTGAAGCGGCAGAAGGCGCCCACGTTTATGCTTCTGTAGATTATAGACAGGTCAAAGAATTAGCGGAAGCAGTGCGCGCATATGGAATTGGAGCTAATTTTACTGTAGCCCAAGTAGAGAGGTTAGGTACAGCTGCCATGACTCCAGGAGACTGGCAGGACACAGTGAAGGCGGTACTTAACAATATGGGCCAATACCTAGAGTGGAAGGCCTTGTGGCATGAGGCGTTACAAGCACAAGCTAGGATTAATGCAAATACTGAGGGACAGCAATTATGGACTTTTGACATGCTAGCGGGAGTTGGCGTACACGCGAATGACCAGACCGCTCATCCTTGGCAGGTCTACGCACAGATAGCAGCAGCTGCGATAAAGGCGTGGAAGTCCCTCCCTAGGAAGGAAGGCAGTAACCTTTATTTGTCCAAGATAATTCAGACAGCTAATGAGTCGTTCTCTGACTTTGTGGCTCGGATGACCGAGGCAGCGGGTAGAATCTTTGGGGAACCAGAACAGGCGATGCCACTAATAGAACAGATGGTTTTTGAAAATGCCACGGTGGAATGCCGTGCCGCTATTGCGCCGCGGAGAGCTAAGGGGCTACAAGATTGATTAAGAGTCTGCCGAGGATTGGGGGGTCCCCTTACTAATGCAGGGCTCGCAGCAGCGAACTTAGAAATGGCGGCAGTGCTGCTTAAGGGTCAGAATCGTGGAACCTTCCCTTCAAAACATATGGCCCGGTGCTATGCCTGTGGGAAGGCTGGACATAGGAAAAGGGAGTGCCCAAATAATCAAATACCAGCGAAGCTATGTACTAGGTGTGGAAAGGGCTATCATTTGGCTCAAGACTGCCGTTCTATTAGAGATATAAAAGGTCAAATTCTCCCCCCAAATCTCTCAGCCATTAAGGAGGAAAATTTTTCAAAAAACGGATATGCGGGCCCGAGATCCCAGGGCCCCAAAAGATATGGGACACTGCGGAACACTCAGGGGACACTTTTCGCTGCAGAGCCACAAGGGGCTCCGCAGGACTGGACCTGTGCTCCACCTCCCGAGTCTTATTAATGCCACACATGGGGGTGCAGCCGATCCCGGTCGATTACAGAGGCCCCCTGCCAGAGAGAAATGTTGGTCTTATATTAGGCCGTTCCTCTCTCACCTTAAAAGGGCTTGTGGTACACCCCGGTGTAATAGATCAGGATTATACCGGAGAACTTCAAGTTCTCTGTGCTAGTCCACAAGGTGTATTCTCTATCTCCCCTGGGGACAGGATTGCTCAATTGATTGTTCTTCCAAGCTTGCATGATTGTTTTCCATCCACTGAGAAGCTTAGAGGTTCTCAGGGACTTGGTTCTTCAGGAACTGACTTCGCTCATCTGGTGGTTGATTTTAAAACTAGACCCACCTTACAGTTAGCAATAGAGGGGAAGAAATTTACCAGAATTCTGGACTCAGGAGCGGATAAAAGTATCATTTCTGCTAATTGGTGGCCTAAGGCATGGCCTGTAAAGAGATCATCCCACTCCCTACAAGGATTGGGATATGAGGCCAGTCCTGCAGTCAGCTCCCGCTCATTGACTTGGAAGGCAGCAGAGGGTCAGACAGGAAGTTTTATACCTTATGTGCTTCCCCTCCCCATCAACCTCTGGGGAAGAGACATTTTACAGGGCCTAGGGCTAGTTCTGACCAGTGAATACTCCCCACAAGCTGTAAACATTATGAAAAGCATGGGATTTAAAGAAGGGAAAGGTCTTGGCAGGAACGAACAAGGAAGGTTAGATCCTGTCTCACAAGAATCAAATGCAGGAAGACAAGGACTGGGTTTTTCCTAGTTGCCACTGAGGGGTCTATGCCCATACCCTGGCTCACAGAGGAGGCTGTTTGGGTTCCTCAGTGGTCACTATCCTCTGAGAAATTGGAAGCTGCTACAAAACTAATTAAAGAACAAGTACAGCTCGGTCATTTAGAGCCTTCTACCTCCCCCTGGAATACACCTATATTTGTTATTAAAAAAAAAATCTGGGAAGTGGAGACTTTTACATGATTTGAGAGCCGTCAATGCACAGATGCGACTATTTGGCTCTGTGCAACGAGGCTTGCCTCTACTCTCTGCTTTGCCTAAGAAGTGGAGAATTATAATTATAGATATTAAAGATTGTTTTTTCTCTATTCCCTTATGTCCACAAGATAGACCAAGATTTGCGTTTACATTACCTACTGTTAATCGTTTTGAACCTGATAAGAGATATCAGTGGAAAGTTCTGCCTCAGGGCATGGCAAACAGCCCTACTATATGTCAGCTGTATGTACAAATGGCCCTCGAGCCAATTAAGAAGCAGTTTCCTTTGCTGTTGCTGGCTCATTATACAGATGATATTATTATGTGTCATAAGGATTTAGGTACTTTACAGACCTCATACCCCTTATTATTAAAAACCTTAGAACAGTGGGTTCTACATGTTGCTACTGAGAAAGTTCAATTTTCAGAGATTGGTTCCTTTTTAGGGACAGTTATCTATCCAGAAAAGATAATTCCTCAGAAATTGGAGATTCGTAGAGACCATTTACATACTTTAAATGATTTTCAGAAATTATTAGGTGATATAAATTGGTTAAGACCGTTTTTAAAAATTCCCTCGGCCGAGCTGAAACCTTTATTTGATATTTTAGAAGGGGATGCTCCTATTTCCTCACCGAGGGCCTTAACACCAGCTGCGAGCCGTGCTCTGCAAGTAGTAGAAAACGCTTTGCAAGATGCCCAGTTGAAACGCATAGATGAAACCAAAACCTTTGACTTATGTGTTTTTAAAACTAGACACTTACCAACTGCTGTATTATGGCAGGAGGGACCCTTGTTATGGGTTCATCCCAATGCTTCTCCCGCAAAGATCATTGAAAGGTATCCAGATGCAGTTGCTCAACTTGCCCTTCATGGGCTAAAAGCGGCCATTACTCATTTTGGAAGAGAGCCTAAGGTTTTGATAGTACCTTATACTGCCCATCAAGTCCAAATATTAACGGCGACTTCTGATGTGTGGGCAGTGCTGGTTACCTCCTTCAATGGTCAAATAGATAATCATTATCCTAAGCATCCCATCTTACAATTTGCTTTAACTCAAGCTATCATATTTCCACATATTGTGTCTCAGGAGCCGCTCCCAGATGGAATGGTAGTTTATACGGATGGGTCAAAAACAGGAGTGGGTGCCTATGTGGTTAATGATAAAGTTACATCCAAACAATATCATGAAACCTCACCTCAAATTGTGGAATGCTTAGTGGTGTCAGAGGTTCTGGAAATCTTTCCAGGTCCCTTAAATATTGTTTCAGATTCCTTCTATGTGGTTAATGCAGTAAAAGCATTAGAAGTTGCTGGGTTAATTAAGACATCTAGCAGACTTGTAGAAGTTTTTCAAAAGATTCAGCTTACCCTGGCTAAGCGTAGATCCCCTGTCTTTATAACTCATATTAGGGCTCACTCAGGCTTACCGGGACCTATGTCCCGTGGTAATGACCTGGCAGATCGAGCCACAAGGTTAATTGCAATTGCCCTTTCGCCAAAGTTAGATTTGGCTAAAGTTTTTCACAAAAGGTTTCATGTAACAGCTGAGACATTACGATGTCAATTTAACATCTCTAGAAGGGAGGCCAGAGATATTGTGACTCAATGCCAAAACTGCTGTCAATTCCTACCTGTTCCCCATACAGGAGTTAACCCTCGGGGAATCAGGCCCTTACAAATCTGGCAAATGGATGTTACCCACATCCCGTCCTTTGGTAAATTACAATATTTGCATGTCTCTATTGATACCTGTTCTGGAGTTATATTCGCCTCTCCTTTGACCGGAGAAAAGGCGGCCCATGTTATTCAACATTGCCTCGAAGCTTGGAGTTCTTGGGGAAAGCCTAAAATCCTTAAAACTGACAATGGGCCAGCCTACACTTCTCAGAAATTTCAACAACTTTGTCACCATATGGAAGTGACACACCTGACAGGTCTTCCTTATAACCCCCAGGGACAGGGCATCATTGAGCGTGCTCACCGCACCCTTAAAACTTATTTGATAAAACAAAGAGGAGAAGTTGAGGAAGCTCTGCCCACGGTGCCACGAGCTACCATTTCTCTGGCACTTTTTACCCTCAACTTTCTGAATTTGGACAGTCAGGGCAATACAGCGGCTGATCGCCATTGCCTGGAACCAACTAGGCCAAAAGAAATGGTAAAATGGAAAGATGTTTTGACTGGTCTATGGAAAGGCCCGGATCCTATTTTAATAAGATCCCGGGTAGTGGTCTGTGTGTTTCCACAGGGGGAAGACAATCCATTTTGGCTGCCAGAGCGACTGACGCGCCGACTCGCGGTTCCTGAAAAAGACCCCCGGAAGGATTCATCTGCAGACGCTCTCAGCTCCCATTTGGACTCTCCTAAATCGGGTTCCTAGTATATACAGTGAATTTAGATGGGTAACCTATCTGCTTCTCTAAACCTTTGCCCTTGCCTTCTTAAAAGGCGTTGCTGCTGCTAACTTGTACCAATGTAACTCGCTTTATATTCCAGTGCTGGTCTGCTTTTCTATAAGCAGGCCTAATAGCCAGTTTACCACTCTGATCCCTATCCCCGTTCAGACGTCTGAGACCTTGATTTTATCCTGACAAGAAAGGAGATTTTGATACAACTGCAGCCCTTATCGCTGCTATTACCATCCCTACAATTGCAGCTGTGACAGCTGACTCAGACATGGTTAATCAAGTTACAGCAGCTACTGTTGTTAATCAAATTTCAGAAAAAACCTCTGAGGCTTTGACCCTCCCACAGAAAGTGGATGTGTTGGTCAATCAGAGTGTTAATTCGCTCCAAGCCCATTTGAAACAGCTCGCAGATGTTGTTCAAATGAGCTGTGTCTCAGAGACCCCATATCCAGGTATTTCACCTCTGAGATTTGTGAATGATACTTTTATTTAAAGCCATAATCTTTCTGCTTATTTAAAAGGAAAGTGGAATGGGAAGTTGGACCAGATACAGCAGTAATTGCAAGCCCGGATTTCCAGCGGATGGAACCTGCTGCCCGTGGAGATTTTACTTCTTAAATTTCTTCTGCCTTTTCTTTCTTCCTTTCTTTCTTTCTTTCTTTCTTTCTTTCTTTCTTTCTTTCTTTCTTTCCAAAGAGCCGGAATAGGCCTGCTTGATACAGCCCTATGATGTGAATTAGTATTCATAGATTGTTGGTTTGTAAGCTCAAAGCCCAACAAAAACGTGACAAGGTAGCTTAAAGCCTAAGCACGCGCAGCCTTGGAGCAAGCATCCCTCCCTGAAATTTGACTATCTAGGCTGGAAAGTAGCCGATGACTGCGACCCTCAGTCTATGCACCCCAGGGGGTTTGCCCCATTGCACTGAGTTAGATGAGAGGTCTAAGTCCAGTCAGCCCTTGCCTGAATAACCGGTACCTGAGCAGTTAGAGGTGTTTGCAAGTGGGTACTTGACAGGGTATGTTCCACGAGTGTGGATAGATTTCCCGAAAGTATGCCTGATTGCACAAAGGTTTGATGCCAAATACCTCCCCTGGTGGCGCCCCAGGGTAAAGGCTTCCTTTCCCTGTCAAAAGGCGTCGAGATTGGGTATGGGAATTAAACCCATTACAATATCTCATTTTGCACAGGGGATCAGGCCTCTGCTTTCCCTCACTGAGTTGGTGCTGCGTTTAATTGGGCGAAAGGCTGTTTTATATTAATAATTTAAACAGGGAGAGATGTAGGAAGCCGCTGTTAGCAGTGGCTATACATTTGCATTTCCAAGATGGCGCTGGTCTCATGTTTCCCCAGCAGTAAACAATCATTCTGCGCAGCTGCCAGGCAAAAAGAGCGCCAGGTCACTGGCCTATCCCGAGGCATAATATTGGGTGGTGAGCGAGCAGCCATTCAGAAGTGAATACGTCACTCTAGGGTGTATTTAAGGGAGCCTCTTCCGGTTTCTTCCGTCTTTCCGCGTTACCGTGTGGAATAGTAAAGTTCCTCGTGGCAGTACACCCGACTATCGCCTCCTGTCCTTATTCGCGGGCCAAAGGGATTTTGGGGGCGCTCGTTTCACTGTGCAAATAATGAAGTAGTAGTAGCAATAATTTTTTTTTTCAAGCAGATGGAGCGTTAACTTAGTAAAGTACTTAACTAGATCCTACAGTCAGGCATGATTCCATGTACTTGCAACCCTAGCATTGATAGGCCCCAAGTACCAATGAGACAACTTGTCTCACAAACCAAAGTAGAAAATTCCTGAAGGGGAGATTACACCTCAAGCTGTATACTGACTTCCACATATATGTGAACTCACACACACACATACAAACAGGATAACCCATGGACACATATGCATGTACACACACACACACACACACACACACACACACAGAAAGGGAGAGAGAGAGAGAGAGAGAGAGAGAGAGAGAGAGAGAGAGAGAGAGAGACCCACTGAGTTTAATCAGGTTACTTATATAAACATGGATGCAGGATTTTTTAACCATTTCATCTTTATTAAGAATAAACATTTTATTGCAGTTTTAGTCACTTATTTTTGAGTGCTTGCAAAATATGGTGTGTGTGTGTGTGTCCACAAAGAGGTCAAATGAGTCAATTTTTCCATTCTACCATGTGGATCCTACGAATCAAAATCAGGTCATCAGGCTTGACAACAGGGGCCTACCCACTGTGCCATCTCACCAGCCTGGGTATAGTATTATTTATCTACAATGAGTAACTTTCTAGTGATTAGACCTTGAAAGAAAAGGATTCCTTTTCTCCCAATATTTATTAACTGCCAGTAGTTCCTTGGAGAAGAATGGTGCCTTATGAGCCTCTCCTTCCTAGGAACCTCTTTCCTATGAGCCCCTCTTTCCTATGTCCTTAGAAAGAGGTAGGGTCTCATAAGCTCCTCCCCATTCATGATAAACTGTTGCTAAACTCCATCCTGTGCATACTTTGTGCTAGTAGCCACAGTTGCTTTCAGTTCATGCATATAATGGCTACATCATGTCCAGAATATGTGTCACAGCTCTCCTCCTCATTCTATGGCTTTATTTAAGTCCTTCCAAGACATTTCCTCAACCTTGGACCAGGTAACATAGATGTCCCATTTAAAGTCCCATTCAACAGTCCTTACTCTGAACCTTTTGACTTTGTGTGAATCTCTGCAATAATGGCTGCCTACTGCAATCAGAAGCTTTTCTAATTAGTGCTAAAAGCAGCATTAATCTATGGATATAAATGTAAATATTTAGAAGGCAGTTTCACATTACATCCATTTAGCAAAACCTGTAAGTCTCCCTTCAAGGCATATGGATTTTTCACAAGGTTTATAAGACCAAGTATGAACTTATTACTGTGAAGTGGGCCAAAATACAATCAGTAAGCAATTGGATATTCTCATAAAAGAAATGTCACTATTACCCAGTGGGAACATCTTGCATGGTGGGTCAATATTATAGCTTTCAAGATTCACACTAGGTAAGGACTATTTACTTTTTCTCACCAGAAGCCTGCCTATCACCTTCTAGCACTGTGAAAGCTGGACAGTACAAATGAAGCTTCCAGCTCAATTCCAGCTTGAGTTACTGATGTCCTGAAACTAAAGTATGTCATGTTGTTAACAACACAGTCTTACCATCTAGTTCCAAAGGCAACCAAGATCATGGGCAATAGCTAATATAGGAAGGGATCTTATACCTGGCACTGGGAGTTCTATTTAATATGGCTCTAGAGATTTCCAATTAAATTTGTATTTACTATATTGTTAATTAAGTTACAAAATAGTAGGCTTCCATGTCAATATTTGTGTTTTGGTTTTGGTTACCCCTTCTCTGTCACCATCTCCTCTCTCCTAACTCTGATTAAATCTTTTCATTTCTAGTATCCTCCTTTTGCTTTCAGATCACTTGTGTTCTACAACACAGACCCTTTCCATCCAACTAAATTTTTTTCCACTACTATGGTGACTTTGTAGCTTCCTGGCTTCCACAGGCATGCCAAATTTAATGCATAAATTTAAAAATTAGAAGCTAGGATCTGTGTTTAAAAGAACATATATGGTGTTTGTCTTTCTAGAGTAAAGGATAATTTCTCTTTCTATAGGCTACCTATATTCCCTTTTTAATAACTCATCTTCTCTCATCTTTTAATCTAGCATCAATGCAGCAAAT
This sequence comes from Arvicanthis niloticus, assembly GCF_011762505.2. Taxonomy (NCBI): domain Eukaryota; kingdom Metazoa; phylum Chordata; class Mammalia; order Rodentia; family Muridae; genus Arvicanthis; species Arvicanthis niloticus. Next base: position 3,279,797 of record NC_047679.1, read on the forward strand.
CATTCTTGTTCTTGGGTCTCTTTGACTTCCTCTTTTGCCACCAACCATAAATTTCCATTTTAAAAGGACCCTCTTGATTGGGATGGGATTGCTACAATAATCTCTCCATCTTAAGCTTAACTGGGTAATATAACTTAATTTAGGGGAGAGATACCACAGTCACAGGATCTGAGATTAAGATATAAACACTTCAGACCACCATTTTTAGAATTCCATTAACCACGGGTACCTAAAGTAAAGTTGGTTTGTTTGCTGAATGGCTGGCCTAACTGAACATATGAGTACAAAATCTACTCCTATGTGGAAAACTCTTTTCTTCTTGCTTTTACATTTAAAATTTGCAAATATGTAAAATAAAGACGGCTATAATATTCATATGTATGCTGAAGCATTTGAAAATGAAAACTATTATTATACTTACTGAACAACTCGATATGCATCTCTCAATGAGGACATTTTCTTATGTAATCATAATGTTATTATTGTGTCTAAGAAGCCTAATTATAAGTTCCTTATAAAAAGCTACTGTATTATCCATATTTAAAATTCCTCTATTATACAATAATGATTTTTAATCTTTTTTTAAATGATTTAAATTATATGAAAGGTATTTACTTGTTATAGTCTTTTGTATGTGTGCATGGCTTTCATCCTAAAACTTTGTTTTGTTTATTTGGTGTCTCATAGACTTAAGAAACAAAACAGATATGGTAGTTTAAAAGAAAATGGTCCCCAGTGACCCGTAGGGAGTAGCACTCTTAGGAGGAATGGCCGTGTTGAAGTAGAGATGGCCTTGTTGGAGGAAGTGGTCATTGGGGTGGTCTTTGATGTTTAAAATGTTCAAGCCATGCCTACCGTGGCAATGTGCTGCCTGGAGATCCAGATGTTGAACTCTCAGCTCCTCTCTGGCATCATATCTGCCTCCATGCTGCCATGTGTGCTGCCATGCTTCCCACCGTGCTAATAATTGATGAAACCTCTGAACTATAAACCAGCACCAAATGAAATGTTTTTCTTTGTAAGAGTTGCTCTCGACAAGAGGCCAGCAGGCACTGGGCTCCACCTGAAGCTGCAGGCCCAGCCTGCGGGCCCTAGATGGGGTTGAGGCCTCATGGACCTGGCTACAGCGAAGGGCACAGTAGGAAATGGTGGGGCTGCAGCCCAGACCAGTGACTGCAGCACCCCCTACAATGAATGCCCTAGAAGAAGAGAGCTTCATGCTGTCCTTCTCTGCCTTTGACAGAGAATTTGATGTTGTGGTTGGAAGTTTAGAGGACATTATTATGGATGACAAGTTCCAATTATTGAAGAGAAACTTCATGAACAAGTACTATCAGGAATTTGAAGACACAGAAAAGAATAAACTCACCTACACTCACATTTTTAATGAATGCATTTCCCTAATAGAGAAGTACATTGAAAAGCATCTGCTTGAGTTTATACCAGGCTTCAACATGGCGACCTTCACAACCACAATGCAGCACCATAAAGATATGTCAAATATGTCTGGTAACATATTTGACATGTTGCTCACATTCACAGATTTTTGTGGCTTTCAAGGAAATGTTCCTAGACTACAGAGCAGGAAAAAAAGGCCAAGGACTGGACTTAAGCAACAGCTTGGTCGTGACTTCTCTGTTTAAGTCACCTTCTACAACAGCTTCCCAGAACAACCTGTGGCACTAGGTCCCATTTTCACATAACAGGTGTGATCACTATGAAGTTACCAGGCCAGCAGGCTCAGAGAAACATGGGCTAATGATGACAGATGCATCCTGCAAAGACCTACTGTACCACAGCCCTTCCTTCATGTGAAGTATTGATGAGTCCTGGAAAACATGACTGATTGTCCTGTGTGCCCTTCCCCCAGCCTTGAGCAGGCCTGAGAGACCTTGCTTACTACAACAGACCAAGTGATAGAATCTAGGTGGAGTTACCCACATTAGCTTCACAGAACACAGAAGCAGAACTGCCCCCGGGCTTGCCTTGAGACATCACCGGCCATGACCTAGAACGGATTATGGATTATCCCACCCATCTCCAGCTGAAACCAGGAGGGGTTGTAGGTTGGGCCTTCCCCTTTAAATTGAGAGCTGAACATTAAAGCTTTGAGAATTGATCAGAGAACTTTGTCTTGGCTTCATCTCTTCTCGCCCTCTGTCCCCCTTTCATTCCCAGCCCCCCTTTCAGGTGAACCCAGTTGACTCGTGGCTGCAGGCAGCTACAGATTGGTGCCCAAAATGAGGGACTTGAAAACAGAGGACCAGCTGAGGAACATTGTCTTAGGTGGAGCTCCATGGAAAAGGGAACAAGAAGGAGAATATCCCAGTCACTTGGTAAGCAGTGAATAGCATTGATGCTAGCTAGTTAAGGCTGTGTTTGCAGGAAGTGTGTGTTAGGGGATACGGTCTAGGTTGAATAGGTGTTGACCCAACACCGACCTCACCTAGGAGGTGACAGCAAATTTTGGGACAGGAGCATTTCAAATAGGCATTCGCCCCGCCCGCAGCCTAGGAGCTGCCCCCCAGGTGAGAGGAGCAGGGTTAGAAGAAATTGGAAAATTAAGAAAGCAGGGCACTGAGGAGTAAGTATCAACAGCCACCGCTACTCCTCTTAAAGAAAGAGAAAGTGTTAGATCTTGAATATCAGAGAGAGAAAGGGTTTTGAAAAGCAGTTGTTCTCTCTCTGGGTTGTGTCAGCAAAAATGAATGAAAAGGCTGTTTCAGAGCTCTCCTAGGAACAAGAGAAAATTCAGGAGACGTCTTGAGTTTCTCTCTGGCTTCCACAGGAGAAATCCATAGTTCTGCTCTCTTTGTTCACTGTCTGTCCTTGGCGCGCCAATGTCCACATGTGTCAATTGTCTGTTTTTGTTTCGTTGTCTGAATGAATGAATAAATAGTGTTCTATGTTTCATGTTCAAAAGAAAAGATTGTTAAATCTGCTTGATCCAACCCTTGATCTAGTTTAACTTGTTTTTAAAGGCAGTCTTAATATGCACAGCAGAGGTTGATAAGTTACTCTACACCTGTAGCTAAAAGCTGAGCTGGAAAAACCTTTGCAGGAACTGATTGTCGGTATAAGCTGCTTTTAAAAGGCCCAGCAACGTTTTTGCCTTTATGATAAGGAAGCTGAGAGTTGTCTTTCCTAGAAAAAATCTCTGTGATAAGGTGCTTTTTTCTTGAAATTACAGCTAGAAAGACAAGAAAATTTTGTTTGGTCTAAATATATAAGATGTGTAGCCACTTCATTTTTGTTTCTGACTGGTTTTAAAAGTATAAATATGTTCTACATATCTTGGTTATAGATTATTGGCCTATAAGTTATTGGGTTTGATTAAAAATTTACAACTTTAGTAACAAAAAGTTGGCTTAAAACTGGTAACTCAGGGTTAGTCATTCAAAGCAGATGTATAAAAGATTTTAAAAGCAATGTCTATTTAGTGAGATATTAAGGGCTGCACTATCATGCATTCATATATATAAACTGGCAGCCAAACTTTGTAACATAAAAGTAATCCACTTGGTGTTGATTTTAGAGAAAATAGATTGTTTACATTGTTAAAAATTGGTTTTGTTTCCAAAAATTATGGCTATACTCTAATATTGCAAAGGAAACTTAAAAATGTAGTTAACTGCCAACATTCCATTGGCTGCAGCTGACAGGCAGTTCAAACGTGAGCTTGGGATTTTTTGACTCTCTTATGCTCATAGAAAAAAGGCTAAAGCAGATAGAGTTGAATAAAAGTTAAAAAACAATTGTGGCACAATATGGGCCTACTGACCCCTTCACAAAAGCTTTGTTAAATATTGTGGTAGAAGCAAATTTAACACCCCAAGATTGGAAAACTATATGTAAGGCTACTTTGTCAGGAGGAGATTACTTGCTTTGGAACTCAAAATGGCATGATACTAGTAAGAAAACCTCCATGATGAATGCCCAGGCAGGCATGTTTCTAGGAGAAGGTCAATATGAAGGTAATGCTAATCAGGTTAAACTACCTGCCAGAGTGTATAGATTGCAATGGCTGCCCACTGTGCTTGAAGTCCATTACCTACTAAGGGGGATCTTAGTGAAAATTTATCTGGCATTAAACAGGGTTCTGAGGAACCATTCCAGAAATTCATGGACAGGCTGCTAAAGGCAGCTGGTAGAATTTTTGGAGATCCTCAAACAGGAAATCCTTTTGTTACACAATTGGCTTATGAGGATGCTAATGCAGCCTGTTGTGCAAAGCAGAGACAGACTTATATGGATACATTTGTCTTTGCACTGAAATTGGGCCCTCTGACCATCAGGGTCTGGCCATGGCTGCTGCCTTTCAAGGGACCACTGTACAAGCGATGCTTGCCCAAAACCATAAAGATAAAAGATGTTTTAAATGTGGAGATTCAAGTCATTTTTTAAAATGACTGTCCCAAAAACAGAGGCACAAGCAAGCAATCAGGTCACATGACAGAAATTTGTCCTTGGTGCAGGGAAAATAATCTCTGGGCCAGGCCTCAGGGTATAGGTGGAGATTAAAAACATTCACATTTGAATTAAGTCAATACAGTGGGTGCAGCAGAAGCTTGTGTGACAGACACTTTTTTTTTGTCTTGGTCATCCTGACCAGCTCCTAGAAGGGTGTTTTCTGGAATTTGTTTATTGTCTTGTTTGTTCCTTGGCGAGGGGTCAGCCTCAGGCCCAAAGACATTCACAACAGTCTTCAGGGCCAAGAGTTGTAGTGATTATGCTGAAGAAATTTAAATAATGGCTGCTTCCCCCATGGCATTGTAACTACCTGCTGGAAAAAAAAGAATTGTTCAACTTGTTTTTGTTCCTTTGCATCTTCTTCCATCCAAATTGTTAAGAAAGAGAAAGGACAAGATGGCTTTGGTTCCTATAATCTATATTGGGTTCAATCTATTACTACCAAGAGATCTAATCTTAAGTTATGTAACAATTATTAGAAGGTTGCCTTCAGTATGGCCTTTACTTGATACTCTCACTCAGCTAAAAAAGATTGGTTATTAAATTAATCCAAAACAAAGTTCAAACTTAAGATTCATAAAACTAATGGCATTACAGCCTGATTTGCCTACTCCAGCTGCTATTCCAGTAAAATGCATATAGAATTATTACAGATCTAGAAGTTTGTTTTCATAAACTTCCTTTACATTTCTGGTAAAGTTGAGAGGTTTGCATTCAGTAAATTTGCTCATAATTTTTGAGAACCCATGGAGCAATATCATTGAAAAGGTTTGCCTCAAAGAATGGTTAATTGCCCTACATTATATTTTAAAAAGGTTGTTACTTTAATACAAGAAATTAAGAGTCTGAATCTTTTAGTATATGTTCATTGTATGATATTTTATTAGCTGAACTCTCTGAAGCATTTTTTCTGCAAGCCTTTGCTCTAATATAACGAGCTTTAAAATTTTGGAGTACTTGTTGTTCCAGAAAAGATTCAAAGGCAATATCTTTTCAATATTTGAGACCTCATTTATATCCCAAGCAGATTGTGGCACAGAAAATTCCAATAAAAATAAATAGTTGGGGCTAGAGAGATGGCTCAGCTGTTAAAGGCTAGATTCATAACTAAAAGAGTTGAATTTCCAACAACCACATGGTGGCTCACAACCATTTGTGGTGGGATCTAGTGTCCTCTTCTGGCTTGCAGGTATACATGCAAACAGGAAATGGTTTGCTTTTAATTTGATTTGCGTTTAATGATTTTCAAAAGTTGTTAAGAGATACTATTTGGCCAAAACCTCATCTTAAGCTTACCACAAGAAAATTTGAACCTCTGTTTGATATTCTCGAAGAAGATACAAGTCCTAATTCCCCTTGACAATTAACTAATAAAGAAAAAATAGCTTTGCCAAAAGTAGAGTAAGCTGTTATCAGCAAATAAATTATATAGACTATAAAAATTGTTGGCTGTTTGCGCTATTACTACTCATACGCCCACAGCAGCCCTTTGGCAAAAGAAACCATTAATGTAGATTCATCCTTCTTTATCTACAAGTAAAGTTTGAACATCCTAGTATAAAATTATTATTGTGTTAATACAATATTGTAAAATAGAATCCTAAAAACATTTTCGATAAAATGTTTATTCCTTATTCCAAATAGCTATTAAATTGGTTATTGAAAAATAATGATATTTGGCCTATTACATGGCAAACTTTTTAGGCAAATTTGATGATCATTATCCAAAAGACAAGTTGTTACAGTTTTTCTCTATGCATGCTTTTATGTTTCCTGAAATTTACTATGCATGCAGCTCATAGAAAAGATGTTTGCTGTATTTACTGTATTTACAGATGCCTCATCTATTGAGAAGGCAATATATGTAATTAGATCACATGTTTATTTTCTTGCATTTCCCCTGCTTCAGCACAAATAATTAGATTATGTGTTGTAACCACTGTTTAAAATGCTAGAAAATTAAGCTTTCAATTTGCATCAAAATAGTAATAGCTTGATATAATAATTTGGCATTTCTAAAAACTGTGCAAGTTAAATTGCAAAAACTATCAAATTTGGCAAATAGATGTTACTCATTTTTGATTTTAAAAAATTAAAAAATGTATGTGTGACTTGACACCTTATAGGCTTTCTAGTTTTAACTACTTTAACAAGAGAAGCAACTAAAAATGTAATTAGTTATTGCCCATATTATTTTCCTGTGCTTGGTGTTCCATACCAGACTGAGATAGGTAATGGAACTGGCTATTGCAGTTATTTGACTACAGTCAAACATTTGAGACGTTTTGTTGACAACTTAATATTACCAGGATTCCTTATTATCCTGAAGGACAAAAAATTGTGAAAGAGAGATTATGAAACTTTAAAATAATACCTTCATAACTCCGAGTGTAGGAAAAGCAGGTATTGGTACTTCCCTGGTTTTACAAAAACTCTGAAGAATTGGCTTTTTAAACTAAAGGGGGGGGGGGAATTATATCCTCCAAGGTCACCAAAAGTACATCTTGCTTTTGTGTTATTTGTTTTAAATTTTCTGCAAACTGATGTTAAAGATCAGTCTGCAGCACATCGCCACTGGCATCCAGTCACTTCCAGGGTCAAATGGAGAGACCCCCTAACTAATACTTGGAATGGTCCCAACCCTGTCTTAATTTGGGGTCGTGGCTCTGTCTGTATTTTTTCAGAGAAATGGAGCCCAATGGCTGCCTGAAAGATTGGTTCGTCAAGTGGACACAGCTCTTGAGCCTAATAATTATGACTCTGATGATGAAGATGGCTCAAAATCCTTATCAGCCAACCGATTAAACCTGGCATGTAGTCTCCATCAATACTTAAAGCCACTCACTATATACCTGTTTTTTTCTGTAGCTGTGTGTCACTTAGTACTTTTGTAAAATGAGTAAAATTTGAGGTGTTTGGCAAGAAAAAAAGAAAAAGAGTTGCTGTGTGTTGGCATTTGGTCTGGGCTCCGCCCCACAGTTACCTGGCAACAGCCAGGTGTGCTTGAGTCACTATAAAAGGGTTAGTTGCCCCCTCCTCTCTCTCTCTCTCTCTCTCTCTCTCTCTCTCTCTCTCTCTCTCTCTCTCTCTTGCTCTCTTTCCTTCTTGCTCTTGCTCTGTGTTCTTGCTCCTGTTCTCCCTCACCCTCATTCCCCTTCCCACTCTCTCTCCATGTGCTCATAGCCAGCCTCCTCTCTCTCTCTCTCTCTCTCTCTCTCTCTCTCTCTCTCTCTCACTCTCTCTCTCTCTCTTTCTCTCTCTCTCTCACCTTCTCTGTCTCTACATCCTCAAACCTCTCCCCATGCCCCGAATAAACTCTATTCTATGCTATACCATCTTGTGGTTGGTCCCTTAGGGGGAAGGGATGGCTCAGCATGGGCCCACAGAGGCACTGCCTTCCCCACACCTGACTACACATCCACCAAACATTCAAACATACTCCTTCTCTCCTTATGTTTTTATAAAATGCAACACTGTGGGCATGGTGTCTCTTCACAGCAAGCTGGCCTCCAGAGTAGTACAGACCACAGACATTAACATGATCTTCAGCTGGAGCACAGACTGAAACACCATCATGGTCCTCAGTGGCAGCATAGGCCCTAGACATCAATATGGTCCCCAGAGACAGCACAGACCATGGGCATCCACCTGACTTTCTGTGGTAAAATGGGTCACAGATATCAAGGCCCTTGGCTGCAGTAGGCATAGGCCCCAACATGGCCCTCCATAGCATTACAGACCACAGACACTAATGGCCTCCTGTGGTAGGACAGGCTATGGATATACACATGGCTTCCAGCAGCAGCCCAGACCATAGACATCCACATGAATCTTGAGCTTCAACATGGCCCAGGGCAGCAGCATGGACCACGGATACCAATGGATACCAACATGACTTCTGGGGGCAGCACAGACCATGGAGGTCTTTCAAGGAGGTCCAGTCCAGTAAATGAATCGTTCTTCATCTCAGACATCCTATCATTGCCCAGAACCAAAGTAATTGAGCGGCTGTGCACTGTGTTTGTGCAAGCTCCAGGCTGCTGCACACCATTCTACTTTCCACTGTGTACTCATGGCTGATTTCCTCCATCTTTCCCACCTCTCTATCTCTTATTGTCATGGTGGCATTAAAAAGAGCAATGTTTCACACTGTGTGTGTATGCTCAAACAGCTTTGCATACATATTTTCATTGCAATGAATCATGGGTCTGATTCAGGGGTTCTGGTTTCTGAAGTATCATTAAACACTGGGTTATCACCAAGACTTGTCTCAGATATCCTGTTGCTGATCAAAGTCAGTCCTTGACATCAACTACCCCTACCAGGCACTACTGTTGAGCTTGTAGGTCTCCAGCAGCACCATTGCTCTATGCTCTCTGCTTCCCAGCAGGCAAGCAGTGTAGGCTGCAATGGTGGCTACATGATTGGGGCTGGCTGGTCGGCCTAGAGGCAGCCACATTCAGTAATGACATGTTTCTGCAGGAGCTCCAGGCTGTTGTACACCACTCTGTCCTTGGGGCCAGCCAAGCCACTGCTCATTTGGCAGCACTGTTGTGTTCAAAGCCCGTGGCTGAGACAAGGCAGCGAAGAGCATACATTCTTCATTCACCTCTGAGTATAGCTCTGTTCCACCATCTTTCTTGTCAATTTTGTGAGTCCACATTTTAAAAGCATCTTCCCAGAATACCTGCTTTAAAAAAGTTTAGTTGTTCTATAACTACAGTGGACTCGTAGACTCCTTTTCTACTGCTGCATCACCCTTTGGAGCCTCCTTTGGTCTTTCAGATTCCTTGGAGCTCCATAGTGGGTACCAGCAGTGGGTGCCTGCAGCAATCATCATCTTTTTCTTTCTCTCCCATCTTGTTCTCTTAATCCAATGCAGGATCATTAGCCCAGGGATGGCACCACTCACAATTGTCTGGACCTTCCCATAACAATCACTAAAAAAAACACCCTACATGCTTGCCTACAGTCCTATCTTATGGACTTATTTCTTGAGGCTCCCTTTCCTCAAATGACTATAGCTTATATCAAGTTGAAACAAAACTAACACAGTAAGGTTTGATAGAGAATTTCCTTCCTTCCTTCCTTCCATCCAACTTTCTTCCCCCAACTCCCGTGTGTGTGTGTGTGTGTGTGTGTGTGTGTGTGTGTGTGTGTGTGTGTTTCTGGGTATAAAACTCAAGGCTTTATGTACAGTAGGCAGGTATTCTACCTATCTCTATCCCTAGCCCAATGATTTTCTAATTATATGACACATTTACATGACAAAATTCTTCTCTTCAATTGGAGTATAGGAAAGCAATTTTTCTCATAATTATAAATATTCAGGGAAAACTTTGATGCAGAAGTCACTCTCAGAGGTGACAAGTGAGTATTTTTTCCTTTATCTTTTCTTTATAAATTCATGAACTTTTATTTATTTTGTGTTTTAGTATCATTTACACTGATCAACATTATCATTACTTGATGTTTAAAATCGTAAATTTGCTTGTTTGTTTAACAAACAAACCAAACATTATTTAATGTTGAAATTAGTAAGAAGGCTAATAAAAATCTCATTGTTTTCCATCTTATCTGTCATTGCTTTTATGCAATGATAGTAGAGGTAAATGATTGCAATACTACAGTATGGCCTAAAAAGCCTAAATTATTACTATCTAGGCATTAGCAGATTTTTTTGGTCATCTTCTGGATTAAACATCTAGAAATTATGTTTGGAGCAGGGGAGTGGTGTTCATCATGTTGGCAGAGGATGCGTGTGTGTGGCTGTAGAGATCACAGGTCAAACTTGTCTTTTCTCAGAAACCATCCACCTCTTTGTTTTTTTCAGATGGTGTGTGTCTGTCACTGAGACCCAGGACTTGCTGATTTGGTTGGCTGGCTGGCCAATGAGCTGAATCTGTCTCTTCATCCTTAACACTGGGATCACAAGCATGCACCAGCACAACAGCTTGGATTCTGGGGCTTAAAATCAGGTCCTTTTGCTTACAAGGCAAGTACTTTACTGAATGAGCCATCTCCATTACCCCTGAAATTATATTTTTAATATTTTTTCCATGTTTATATTTTTTAACTCCAGAATCTTGTGAGGTTTTTGTTAACTTTTTAGATTTTTCTACTTGTATCTCTGTTTCCTATAACTTTTATTCTTTTTGAATCTGAGGCCCCTAAGGCCCCTGATGTAGCAAATGTTCCAACAGCTACAGAAGTGTGCTTAGAGACAGAGGCAATCTCAGCTTCCCATTTATCTCCATTATCCTGATTTTCTTAATAGGGAGTCTTAATTTGTAACAATATGCACATAGCTATACAGTTTGCTTTACTTTATAATACATAAAAACTCTTTCAAAATAATAGCATCAATAGTCCTTTTTATGATAAAGCTATTAAACAAAATGTATGATTTGCATAGTGTTTTATATCTGTGTAGAACATTCCACTATACATGTATATCAGATTATATCACCCAAGCCACTTAAGATGAACAAATTTTTTTGTGTATAGTAATTACAGATTTGGTAGATAGTTAGATTCACTTGCTTTACTTTAATTTTAGAGTTAACTTTATATTCTTCTTTATATTAGTATCATATAAATATGTGCCAAACACAATCCTAATAGAGGATTTTAACATGTATATGAGAAATAAATATTACAGAATTCTAATAAGAGCATATAATCAGACAATATGATTTAAGCTTGAGAAAATTAACCTAGTTCATTTTGTGAAGCTAATATAATCTTGATATAAATAATAAAGAAAGAAAGTAAAGAACAAGAAATGGGCAGGCCAATCATAGCTATAAACACAGGTATACAAATCCTAAATAAAGTTTAGCAAAGCAAAGCCATCAATATGTTCACAAAGATCTTGATAGATGGATAAACAGGTATATCCAAAAGCGGTGCCACAGCAAAGCTCAGACAGTGGACTCTGAAGTCAGAAATCTTGTCTGTACCTTAGCCAGATATAGGAAATTATTTCTCTTCCTTATTTCTTGTTTTCCTCATCTACAAAATGAAGACAATAATAGTACTTGTTTCATTGGCTTATTGTGAGATACAAATCAGCTTCAATATGCTTCAAAATGTCAGATGCCAGGATATTTGTTGTCTTTGTTATTGAAAGATATTCTATCCTTTCCATAGGCTTAGCTCATGGTTCCTAAACAGCAATATCTAAATTTGAAGGTAAGGACACACTTTGTCAAATGGCCAAGACTACACAAGACTTTGGACACCATGTTGGGAGAGTTAGCACTGTGCTAGCCAGTGGAAACGGTTTCATAAGACTATCTTCACTTCAGCCAGCAGCTGCACAGCCATTCGTACTTTTGAGTAGCTGACTAAAACTTCTGGGGTCTCCACAGTTTCTCTCATATTCAAAACTATCCTAGAAGTTCTCCTAGAGCCTTAAGTTAAGGGAAACATCTGTTGAGGATTATAATATTTCTATACAACCTATGCTGGCTTCAAATTCATGAACTTTAGCCTCCTGAGTACTAAGATTATAGGTATATGTTATCATTCCCAGTTCTATTTCAAGTTCCTTAAAGTCTATAATTCCCAATTGACTTATCTCCAAAATAGGAATAATATTAGTACCTACCACCTGTGAGTTAGGAGGTCTAAATAAAGTAGTTCATATCACTAACTTAAAATAGTGTATGGCTATCTTAGTTACTGTTCTACAGAAGTGAACAGACACAACGAACAAGGCAACTTATAAAAGAAAGTGTAATTGGGAGGTTGTTTACAGTTTCAGAGGATTAATCCATGAACACATGGTGAGGAGTGCGGTGGTCAACAGGTAGAAAGGAACAGTGCTCGAGTAGTAATTTAGAGCTTATATTCTGACTTGCAGGTAGTAGGCAGAGAGAGAAACTGGGCCTCACATGGGCTTTTGAAACCTCAAACTCTATCCCCAGTGACATACCTCCTCCAATAAGGGCACACCTCCTAATCCTTCCTAAACAGTTTACCAAATGGGAACCAAACATTCAAATATATGAGATTATGGGGGCCATTCTTATTTAAATAACATCAGCAATATATAATTATTAGAGCTCATCTCTACATCATTTGTGAACTTATTACCATATAACCTTATTCCTTCTGATCAAAAGGTAATAACAATAGTAGATAGAAGGAAAGATTTTAGAGTTTATGCTTTTTAGCAGGTAGTGTACTTGCCTCACACAAACATAAAGACTAGAGTTTAGATCCTCAGCACCCATGTAAATGGAAGGTAGTCTTGGTGGCCTACCTATAGTCCCAGTGCATAAGAGGCAAAAATAGGGAATACCCTGAGCATACTGGATAGCTCACTAACCATATTGATGAGCTTTGGACTCAAGTGAGAAACCTGCCTCAATATGTAAATTAAGGAATGATCCAAGAAGACACTGGTGTCAACCTCTGGCACCTACACATACATGTTCTCTCACACACATAAATGTGTATACACACACACACACACACACACACATACACACACAGAGCAAATAAATGTTGTACTACACAATTAAAATAACTAATTGAACAAGTACATAAATAAGGAGAGAGTTAAGATGCCTCACTAATTCAGAAGGTAATGGCTGAAACAATGCATAGACCACTGTTCTCCCAGCTCTTGAGTTGAAATGAGTCATGATCTGTACTTTCAGTCCTTAAGGTGGGATGAGGAGTCAGGATAAGAATTCGGATTGAATTACTCAGACAAAAAAACCCTGATGAGGTGGACTGCTCCAGGCTTCAAGGTCTTTTCATTTTTCTCTTTTTCTAGTGTATCCATATAATATGCACTACCTATCACCAAGCCACTTACTATTTTGAATATTAGATGGACTTTCATGGTGTTGCAATATTTTGTTTTTGCACTGAAAGACCCTTTTCCCCCCTTTAATAATGGCCCCAAAGCACAAAAGGAGAATCTAGAATCAGAAAACAGGGCTAGAGATAGCCTAATAGGTAACAGTTCTTGTTGTTCTTACAAAGAATCCATGTTCAGTTCCTAGTACCCACACGATGGCATACAACCATCTGTAATACTTGTTCCAACAAATCTGATGCCCTCTTCTGACCTCTGACAGCACCAGATACACAGGTGATACATATACATATATTTATGAAAATACTTATACACATAATTTTTTAATCTTAAAAATAAACAAAACACATGAGAAGACAATTCTGGTATTATGCCTCAATGCTGCATAGAAAATAGAAAAATACAATGTATATAGGGTCTATTACTGTCATATTTGTAGGCATCCTGTAATTAGTTGTCTTAAAGTTTAGCCCCACAGACGTGGTGGTTTGAATATGCTATGGAGTGCCACTATTAGGGAGTGGCAATATAAGGTATGGCCTTGTTGGAGTAAGTGTGTCACTGTGGGGGTGGGCAATGAGATCCACTCCCTAACCACCTGGGACCAGTCTTCTGTTTGCCCTTGGAACAAGATGAAAAACTCTCAGCTCCTCCAGCCCTAAGTCTGCCTGTATGCTCCCATGCTCCCAGCTTGATAATATACTGAACCTCTGAACCTGTAAGCCAGCCCCAATTAAATGTTGTCCTTTTCAGAGTTGCCTTGGTCATGGTAACTGTTCACAACAGTACATCCCTAACTAAAACAGGTGTTTGGGGAACTGCTGACTTGTCCAATTAGTTATTCTCTGGGACTATTGAGGTCTATAGAGCTATTTTCCCCAATGGCAAGTGCACAATCAGCTTTTATGAGTCATAATTTCCAATATCATATCTAAGTCTTTGGATTTATACTTTATTCTAGCTTCGTCTCTGTTGCTGTGATAAAACTCCATGACCAGTAGAGGGGAGGGTTTACTTCAGCTCAGAGGTTATAGCTCATCATTAAAAGGAAATAAGAGAAGGAACTTGAAGCAGAAACCATAGATGTATACTATTGGCTGGCCTACTAGCAGGCTCATACTTAGCTAGCTTTCTTCTCTATCCCAGGATCAAGTACTTAAGGATGAAGCACCCACAGTGGACTGGACCCTCCTATATCAATTAACAAGACAGTTTCTTACAGGCATGTCCACGGGTCAATCTTAACTTGGAAATAACTCAATTGAGATTCCTTTCTCAGGCACCTTTAGGGTATGTTTAGGAAGTTGGCACTGACTTAGTAGAGGAAATACATCACTGGAAGAGGACTTTAAGAGCTTAAGGAATTGCCTCCTTGTAGTTTGCTCTCTCTGTTTCATGCTAGTAGTTCAAGATATGAGCCATTACCTTCCTATTCCTGCCTTTTGTTGCTATACTCTACAATCATGAATGCTTATTTCTCTAGAACTGTAAGCCACAATAAACTCTTTATTCCTCAAGGTGCCTTTAGTCATGATGTTTTAACACAGCAACAGAAAAATAAATAATATGGCTAAGAAGACTTGGACAGCTTGTACAGACAACAAGAGTTACTTGGGCAAGTATTTCAGGTTCTATATAGCCTCTCCCCCATGGCAGCCTTCAGGCAGTCAGTCTTTTTCCATGAATTTTGCAGGATCCCAATGCTAGCATGCCACAAGAGAAAGAACCTGGAAGAAGCTGCATTGCCTTTTTTACAATCCAACGTTAGTATTTATTTAATGTAACTTCTACATTCTGTTGTGTAGAAGCAAGTTAACAAAGGCCAGAAAATAGACTCCATTTCAGTCTATGTAGGGTACAAAATTTTCTGTGGATGCTTTAAATTTGTTTTATTTATTATGTGTGAGTACATGATGCGGGTATGTGCATGTGAGTGCCAGGTCTTACAGAGTTCATAGGTGTCAGATCTCCAGACAGAGCTAGAAAAGTAGGCAGTTAGTTGTATGCTGCCTAACATAGGTCCTCTAGAAGCCTAGTAAGTACTCTTAACAACTGAGTTATCTTTCCAGTCCCTCTCTGAGTGTATTAAAACACCATGATTGGTAACTATTTGCCTGAAGAGTAGACAGCAGATACTTCTAGATCAAGGCTATTCTAGGCCTAAACAACTACTAACCCTTCCTGACATCTCGAAAATTATATTGTGTTTCATTAGTGTACTAGTTTGCTTCTCAGTTGCTGTGATAAAACACTGACCAAAAGGAAGAAAAGGTTTATTTGGCTTTCAGATTACAGCCTACTACTGATGGAAGCCAAAGTAAGAACTCAAAGCAGGAAGTGAGAAACTGCTTATTGGCTTGTTCCTCATGACTTTTTGTTTTGTTTTTTGTTTGTTGGGTTTTTGTTTTGTTTTTTGTTGTTGTTGTTTGTTTTTTGAGACAGGGTTTCTCTGTATAGCCCTGGCTGTCCTGGAACTCACTCTGCAGACCAGGCTGGCTGCAAACTCCAAAATCTGCCTGCCTCTGCCTCTGCCTCCCAAGTGCTGAGATTAAAGGTGTGCACCACCACTGCCTGGCTTCCTCATGACTTAATCAGCTTATTTTCTATATGATCCATGACTGTTGCCTAGGAGTGCTTCTGCTCACAGTGGGGTTGGCCCTTCCATATCAATCAGTAATGAAGAACATTCTCCATAGGCTTGCTCACAGGTCAACCTGACAGAGGCAGTTCTTCAGTTGAGGTTTCATCTTCCCAGGTGACTCTAGTTTGTGTCAAGTTAACAAAAACCAACCAACACAATTAGTATGCTGACTGAGTACTTATTAATAGATGACCATAAAACAGAGGAGGAGAAGAGGCAAAAGGCCCATCAATGCCATTGCCTCATAGCAAGTTTGGCTTTCATCAGAGCAAGATATCTAGAGTCAAGGCTTAGGCATAAGCTGCCATGGAAACAACTCAACCTGAGCAAAGAAGGGACAAGGACTCAAGTTCCCTAGAAGTGTTTTAAACTGATGAAGTAGTCCTCTCATGTTACTTTTAGATTTTGACATAGAAGATATTAAAGATGAGAGCAAACATGATTGATGCTTTAAGATTATCATCTGAGCCGTATCAACACATATCGTCTCCTTTTTCTGCTATTATTGAAAGGGTTAAAAATTTTCAAACTCCTAGCAGACTGAGCGGAATCAAGAGTGCAGGTCAGCTTGGTCATGAGCTCTGTGTTTCAGGAACTTGACTGACCACAAGATAGATGGTTGATTACGAATAGATAGGCTCTTTGAGAATAGCCTATACAAAATGTTCCCCATGATTGTTCCTTGGACCCTGTCACAAACTGAATAATGGGCTGGGACTTTCCACAGGTACTCTTCAATAGCCCTCCTTTACTCTCCCTGTGTTGTGGTTTCCCCCTAAGTTGTGGTTTTTGGCTTTAAATTCTCTCTCTCTCTCCAAAGCCCTGGGGTCAGACCCCACTACCCCTGTGTGGATCATAGGTCTTGACCTCAACATGTTGATAAAAATATACCTCTTGCTGATTGCATCGAGTTCGGTGTCTTGTGAGTTATTGGGTGGCCATGAATTCCTGAGGCTTGGGGGAGGTCCTCCCTTTGTAGAGGTCTTACATTATAATAGAACTTTTCATTACTTCTCTACTGAATAATACCAGATGTTACTACCAATTTTACCTTTAAGAGGAAATGAAAATAGTACATTAGTTATCTTTCTTGCTAAGACAAAATGACTAATAGAAGGAACTTCAAGAGAAAGGATTTATTTTGGCTCATAGTTTACAGTAACAGGACCCAGTTTAGAGAGAAGGGCAGACATAGCAGCTAAAGCATCTCAATCATGGCTGAGGGGTGGTGTGTGTCAAGATTCGCAATTCGACTTGCTCTTAGCAGTTCATGAAACAGAGAACCCAGGCCAGAACCATAAGTAGATATAAGCTTCAAGTCTACCATTAGTGACCCATTTCCTGCAGCAAGTCAACAGGCTTAAAGTGTTCACAACATTCCTGAACACATAGTGCCTTGAAAGTATATGTTAAGGGGTATGCTAGCTAATTTTATATCAATTGGACACAAGCTAGAGTTATCTAAAAGGAGGAAACCTCAGTTGAGAAAATACTTCCACAAGATCTGGCTATAGGATATTATTTTTAAAATATTAAGATCTTTATTTCAAAGATTGTGGAGATAAAGATATTAGCATTATTTATATTTGATATTGTGATATTATTATTAATATAAGATCTTGAGGACAAACAAGAAAGAAAAGGTTACAGCTGAATAGTGATGCTTGTGTGTCACATTGCAGGATGTCTATTGTCCTGGTTGATGATAACATTCAAACCGTTCTGTGGATTTTTTTAACCTTTTTTGTATGGGACTTCTGTCTTCTTGTTTCTTCATTGTTTCTTCTCAATCAACAAATTGGATACCTTGTGATTATTTTTGTATTTACATTGCCTAACTGAACATTTCACATAACAGACACAACTAGCTAATTAATTGCTTGCTGTCAACAAATATCAACCAGATCTCCTAATATAGCAGGGTATATATACAACATACAGTAATATCTATTCATTCATATAATGACTTCTTGGCCAAAGGTTTCCCCTTCTCAAAGCATTTGTAGACAATTTAACAAACCATTTTCATCTATTAAGTTGAAGACCACATGGACATTTTCTTTTTGTTTTTCTTTTTTATCTTTTAATTTTATTTGTATTCACTTTACATCCTGATCACAGCCCCCCTCCCTCCTTTCTTCTAAGTCCCACCCTTACAAATCTCTCCCCCACTGCCCCAAGCCCCCCTTGGGTACCACTCCACCCTGGGGCATCTAGTCCCAGCAGGACTAGGCACATCCTTTTTCCACTGAGGCCCAACCAGGCAGTCCAAATATGGGGGAAAGGAACCCAATGGCATAAAAAAGAGACTAAAACAGCCACCATCACACTTTTTAAGGAATCCACATGAAGACCAAACTGCACATTGACATGTAGGGTGTCTAGGTCTAGCTCCTTATGCTCCTTTGTTGGTGGCCCAGGCTGAGAGAGAGAAAGAGTAGAACATTTTATTAATTAGTGATTAATGAGAGATTGCCCAGCCTATTGTGGGTGGTGTCATCCCTGGGCTGATGGTCTATATGACAGCAGACTTAGGAAGCCATGAGAAACAAGCCAGTAAATAGCACCTCTCCATGGCCTCTATATCAGCTCCTGCTTCCAGGTTCCTGAAATGCTTAAGTCTTTGTCCTGACTTCCTTCAGTGATGAACTATGATGTAGAAGTATAAGTCAAACAAACCCTTTCTTCCCCAACTTTCTTTTCATCATGGTGTTTCATCACAACAATAGAAACCCTAAGACAAGAGGCGAATCTAGGAATTCATATTATAGAGACTCTTTATCCTTAAAAAATGTGAATATCACACTCCTAAATATGAAAGATATCTCTCCTCATTAAAAAAGACTTAGAACAAATGAAAACATGTAATCTGTTTATTAAGAAATACTTCCAGATCACCACTTATGCATTTTGATGAGCATGTGCATCACATATCTTAGTGGGATCACATCAATATTTGCATCATTAACATCAATAGAGAGTAGAGTTTAATATTTCATAATAATTTCATGACCATCTAATTTGGAAATTGCTTAAATACTTTGAGACTCATTGTTTTCAATAAGCTGGATTTATGGAAGACGTTTCAGGTAGCAAATAAAGAGGAGCTTCATCACACTTTTCTTCTAAATGACTTTTCATGTTGCCAAGTCAATTAGTCTGGTTCTGAGACACTGAACCAAAGAAATCATTTCAGAGTCAGGAATCCGTGATGTATAAGATGTGACGTGAATGAATAAATTATCAAAATTAAAGAGAGACAAACTCTTTGGGGGTGGGAAGAAGTATACTTAAAGGTCAATGAAGTAAGACTAATTTTGTCTCATGAGCAAGGGACTGATTATCCATGTAAGAAAACAAATCAAGAGATCCATGAAAAGGATAGTGCTAACATTCTAGCATGAAGATGGGAGGGGCTTATGAGTTATTGACAGTTGCTGGCTGCTAGGGGAGGGAAAATCAGTTTTCTTTAGGGGTGTGGCTTCTGATAGCTTGCCCGTGTTCCAGTGGATAGCCCAACACTCATGTATATATATAGGCAGCAAAAGATGGTCTTGGTGAGGTATTAAAAAAATAAGATATGAGGTTGGAAGGAAGGCTGGATTTAGAAAGGAGTTGGGGGACTGTATAAGGAACCAATATGATCAAAATATACCATATGTGTATATGAAATTCTCAATGAATTTAAAATATTACATTGCTTAACAAAAATAAATTAAAAAGTCAATGTCACTTCATAAGGAAAAGATGGATGGCTAGAGCAATGTTTTCAAAATAATGGGTTACTGATTACATGGTGATTATATTCTCATTCAGCTACCATACAAATAGAAAAATCTTACCTGCTAAAGGTGTGAATACTTTTAATCTAGGTTAAGCACTTCTAAGAGAAAATAAAAGAGCAAAGCAGGCATCATTTTTCATCAGCCAAGTGAGATGGGTTCTAGATAGATAGAAAAAAAATGGAAAGATCCTCTGGATTTGAATGTCTGTTCCACTTTGTTCCAGTTGAATTCCTCTGTGTTGGTCAAATGAAAATAATAGATACATTATAGTGCTGAATAAAGCTCACAGGGAAAACTCTAAAAACATACTAGAATCTCATGGCTTCTTTCCCTTTCTGATGGTTTGAGGACCCTTGAGTATCTTGTCTAAAGTCGTGCACTTTCTTTTTCTCATCAACCAGCATAGCTCATAGCTTTTGTCCTGATACTTACCAAACCACTCTTCCTGCCTACCACAAAGAGTAGACTTCTTAGCTTTGTTTGTTATTAATTTTCATCTGAAAGTTACAGTGAAGGACCATCTTTACCTGGGGTCAAAAACACAAAATAGAACCCAGATTTCTCACCTCTGGGATACCACCAAAGCCCTAGAGCAGTAATTCTCAACCTGAAGGTGACAATCCCTTTAGGGATAGAACAACCTTTTTTCAGGGGTTACATATCAGATATCCTAAATATCAGCTATTTGCTTTATAATTCATAACAGTAGCAAAATTACAGTTAGGAAATAGCAACAAATATTATTTATGGTTGGGGTCATCACAACATGAGAAAATGTATTAAACGGTCACAGCATTATGAAGGTTGAGACTCACTGCCTTATAGGCAGAGGTATACCATCTTAGCAAATCTCATTTACAAGCTCATTTCTTTAGGAATCTACTTTAAGTCCTTTGGGCAGCTTCATCATGAGACAATGTGAGAAAGCAGTGGTAAGTGTTACAGGATATTTGCTTATTGTTAGCAAAATATAACAACTTAAATAGTTACTGTGTTTGATAGACACAGTTAGGTGTGTCCTGAAGAGCCACAATTTGGGTGTGCCTCTAAAAGCCTCCATAGATAAAAATGCTAAAGAATGCAAAGGTCCTGCAAGTTGCTTGGGAGAAGTCTTTTGATCTTTGCTGTATGAACTGAGGTAAAGCTACCTAGATGGCCATGATCTACCCCACACAAAGGTGAAGTGATTCGGCCCCTACTGCCTTGGCTAGGGCACCCCATCCTCCCATGACGGTGGTTCAGTCCTGCCAAAGGTATAGGTGAGGAGCTAGAGACTATTATAACCAATTAGACCTTTGAGAGGGCTCTTTTAGTAGGCTTGGTAGAGCCTTTATGGAAGGAACTCTGAGTAAGGATAAGAGATAGGGATTTTATCTTTGGGCTTGCACGAACAACCAAGAAGCAAATGGGAGGACACAGGTAAAGTGGTAATCTAGCCCCTCACTTGGTCTTTTTGCTGGGGCAGACTCTTAGCTGGTCTGTCCCATGAAGACACCATATCTTGACTCTTCCTTGAAAACACTGACAAAACTGTCAGAGAAAATGCAAAATACAAAGAGTTCCTAACCCAAAACATCCAGGAAACCCAGGACACAATGAGAAGACCAAACCTAAGGATAATAGGTATAGATGAGAGTGAAGATTCCCAACTTAAAGGGTCAGTAAATATCTTCAACAAAATTATAGAAGAAAACTTCCCTAACCTAAAGAAAAGGATGCCCATGAACATAAAAGAGGCCTGCAGAACTCCAAATAGTTTTAGACCAGAAAAGAAATTCCTCCTTTCACATAATAATAAAAACATCAAATGCACAAAACAAAGAAAGAATATTAAAAAGCAGTAAGGGAAAAAGGTCAAGTAACATATAAAGGCAGACCGATAGGAATTACACCAAACTTCTCACCAGAGACTATAAAAGCCAGAAGATCCTGGACTAATATCATACAGACCCTAAGAGAACACAAATGCCAGCCCAAACTACTATACCCAGCAAAACTCTCAATTACTATAGATGGAGAAACCAAGGTATTCCATGACAAAACCAAATTTACACAATCTTTTTCCACAAATCCAGCCCTACAAGGGATAATTGAAAACTCCAACACAAGAAAGGAAACTATAACTTAGAAAAAGCAAGAAAATAAACTTCCAACAAACCAAAAGAAGATAGCTACACAAACATAATTCCACCTCTAACAACAAAAATAACAGGAAGCAACAATCATTTTTCCCTAATATCCCTTAACATCAATGGACTCAATTCCCCAATAAAAAGACATAGACTAAGAGACTGGGTACATAAACAGGACCCAGAATTTTGCTGCATACAGGAAATGCACCTCAGTGACAAAGACAGACACTACCTTACAGTAAAAGGCTGGAAAATAATTTTCCAAGAAAATGGTCCCAAGAAATGAGCTGGAGTAGCCACTCTAATATCTAATAAATTTGACTTTCAACCAAAAGTTATCAAAAAGATAAGGAAGGACACTTCATACTCCTCAAAGAAAAAAATGTACCAAGATGAACTCTCAATTCTGAATGTCTATCTATGCTCCAAATGCAAGGGCACCCACATTCATAAAAGAAGCCTTACTAAATCTCAACGAACACATTGTACCTCACACAATAATTGTGGGGGACATCAACATCTCACTCTCAGAATGGACACATCATGAAAACAGAAACTAAACAGAGACACAGTGAAACTAACAGAAGTTGTGAACCAAATAAATTTAACAGATATTTATAGAACAATTTATCCTAAAACAAAAGAATATACCGTTTTCTCAGCACCTCATGGTACCTTCTCCAAAATAGACCATATAACTGGTTACAAAACAGGCCTCAACAGATACAAAACAATTGAAATAATCCCATGCATCCTATCAGATCACCATGGACTAAGGCTGGTTTTCAATAAAAGAAAGAAAGAAAGAAAGAAAGAAAGAAAAGCTCATATACAGGCAGAAACTGAACAACACTCTACTCAATGATAACTTGGTCAACGAAGAAAAAAAAAAGAAATTAAAAACTTTATAGAATTTAATTAAAATGAAGACACATCATACCAAAACATGTGGGACACAGTGAAAGCAATGCTATCAAGAAAACTCACAGCTCTACGTGCCTACAAAAAGAATCTGGGAAGAGCACACACTAGCAGCTTGACAGCACACATGAAAGCTCTAGAACAAAAAGAAGGAAATGCACCCAAGAGGAGTAGATGGCAGAAAATAATCAACCTCAGGGCTGAAATCAACCAAGTAGAAACAAAAAGAACTGTACAAAGTATCAACAAAACCAGGAGCTGGTTCTTTGAGAAAATCAACAAGATAGATAAACCCTTAGACAGACTAACCAGAGGGCACAGAGACAGTATTCAAATTAATAAAATCAGAACTGAAAAGGGAGAGATAAAAACAGAAACTGAGGAAATTCAAAAAATCATCAGATCCTACTACAAAGGCCTATACTCAACTAAACTGGAAAATCTGGAAGAAATGGACAATTTTCTAGACTGATACCAGGTACCAAAGTTAAATCAGGAGCAGATAAGCCACCTAAACAGTCCCATAACCCCTAAAGAAATAGCAGTATTCATTAACAGTCTCCCCACCATAAAAGAGTCCAAGACTAGCTGGTTTTCGTGCAGAATTCTATCAGACCTTCAAGGAAGACCTAATAACAATTCTCTTCAAATTATTCCACAAAATAGAAACAGAAGGAACACTACCCAATTCATTCTATGAAGCTACAATTACACTCAAACCTAAACCACACAAAAACACAACAAAGAAAGAGAACTTCAGAACAATCTCCCTTATGAATATTGATGCAAAAATACTCAATAAAATTCTTGTAAACTGAATCCAAGAACACATTAAAACAATCATCCATCATGATCAAGTAGGCTTTATCCCAGGAATGCAGGGATGGTTTAATATAAGGAAATCCATCAATATAATTCACTATATAAACAAACTAAAAGAAAAAAAACCATGATAATCTCACTAGATACTGAGAAAGCATTTGACAAAATTCAACATCCCTTCATGGTAACAGGCATTGAAATAACAGGAATCCAAGGCCCATACCTACACATAGTAAATGCAGTATACAACAAACAAGTAGCCAACATCAAACTAAATGGAGAAAAACTTGAAGCAATCCTACTTAAATCAGGGACTAGACAAATGTGCCCACTCTCTCTCTCTCCATATTCAATATAGTACTCAAAATCTTAGCCAGAGCAACTAGACAACAAAAAGAGATCAAAGGGATGCAAATAGGAAAGGAAGAAGTCAAAATATCACTATTTGCAGATAATATGATAGTATACTTAAATGACCCAAAAACTTTCATCAGAGAATTCCTAAACCTTTTTTAAAAAACTTCAGCTAAGTGGCTGGATATAAAATCAACTCAAACAAATCAGTAGCCTTCCTCTACTCAAAGGATAAACAGGCTGAGAAAGAAATTAGGGAAATGACACCCTTCACAATAGTCACAAATAATATAAAATATCTTGGATTGAATCTAACCAAGCAAGTGAAAGATCTGTATGACAGGAACTTCAAGTCTCTGAAGAAAGAAATCAAAAAAGATCTCAGAAGATTGAAAGATCTCCCATGCTCATGGATTGGCAGGATTAATGTAGTAAAATGGCAATCTTGCCCAGAGCAATCTACAGGTTCAATGCAATCCCCATCAAAATTCCAACTCAATTTTTCACAGAGATAGAAAAAGCAATTCTCAAATTCATTTGGAATAACAAAAAAAAACAAAAACAAAAACAAAACAAAAAAAAAAAAACAAAAAAAAAACAAAAAAAAAAAAAAAAAAAAAAAAAACAGGATAGCTAGAACTATTCCCAACAATAAAAGAACTTCTGTGGGAATCACCATCTCTGATCTCAAGGTGTACTACAGAGCAGTAGTGATAAAAACTGCATGGTATTGGTACAGAGATAGGCAGGAAGATCAATGAAATAGAATTGAAGACCTAGAAATGAACCCACATACCAATAGTCACTTGATCTTTGACAAAGGAGATGAAACCATTCAGTGGAAAAAACCCAGCATTTTCAACAGGTGGTGCTGGTTGAACTGGAAGTCAGCATGTAGGAAAATGCAAATTTATCCATTCTTATCTTCTTGTACAAAACTAAAGTTCAAGTGGATCAAAGACTTCCATATAAAGCTGGACACACTGAAAAGAATAGAAGAGAAAGTGGGGAAGAGCCTGGAACACATGGGCACAGGGGAAATTTTTCTGAGCAGGACACCAATGGTTTATGCTCTAAGATCAAGAATTGGCAAATGGGACCTCATAAAATTGCAAAGCTTCTCTAAGGCAAGGGACACTGTCGATAGGACAAAATGGCCACCAACAGATTGGGAAAAGTTGGTTACCATTTCTACATCTTATAGAGGACTAATAACCAAAATTTACAAAGAACTCAAGAAATTAGAAACCAGACAATCAAATAACCCTGTTAAAAATGGAGTACAGACCTCAAGAAAGAATTTTCAACTGAGGAATATCGAATGGCTGTGAAGCACCTAAAGAAATGTTCAACATCTTTAGTCATCTGGGAAATGCAAATGAAAACAACCCTGAGATTCTACCTCACACCAGTCAGAATGGCTAAGATTAAAAACTCAGAAGACAGCAAATGGTGGTGTGTATGTGAAGAAAGAGCAACACTCCTCCATTGTTGGTGGGATTGTAAGCTTGTACAACCACTCTGGAAATCAGTCTGGCAGTTTGTCAGAAAATTGGACATAATATTACCTGTGGATCCAGCGATACCACTCCTGGGCATATACCCAACATATAATAAGGACATGATGTTCCAACATATAACAAGGACATGAGATCCATTATGTTCATAGCAGCCTTATTTATAATAGCCAAAGCGGGAAAGAATCCAGATGTCCTTCAACAGAGGAATGGATACAGAAAATGTGGTACATTTACACAATGGAGTACTAGTCAACTATTAAAAACAATGAATTCATGAAATTCTTAGGAAAATGGATGGAACTAGAAAATATCATCCTGAGTGAGTTAACCCAATCACAAAAGAACACACTTGGTATGCACTCATTGATAAGTGGATATTAGCCCAAAATCTCACAATACCCAAGACATAACTCACAGACCACATGAAGCCCCAGAAAAAGAAAGACCAAAGTGTGGGTGCTTTGGTCCTTCTTGGAAGGAGTAACAGGAGCAAATATGAGACAATGTGTGGGGCAGAAACTGAAGGAGAGACCATCCAGAGACTGCTCCACCTGGAGATTCCCCCCAGATGCAATTACTATATATAAACAATGTTGTAGATATCCGGTAGTGCATGCTGACAGGAGCCTGATATACTTGTCTCTTGAGAGGCACCGCCAGAGCCTGACATACACAGAGGCAGATTCTCATAGCTAACCATCAAACTAATCACAGGGATTCCAGTAGAGGAGTTACAGAGATGACAGAAGGAGTTGAAGGGGCTTGTGGCCCCATGGGGAGAGCAACAATACCAACCAACCAGAGCTCCCTGGGTCTAAACAGCTAGCCTGGGAACACACATAGAGGGACCCATGTCTCTAGCTGATTTATAGAGGAGGATGGAGTTGTTGGACATCAGTGAAAGAGGAAGGCCATGTCACTTGAAGACTGGATGCCCCGGTGGGGGGGAATTTGAGGGAGGAGAAGTGGGAATGGGTGGATGGGTGGGGGCACACCCTCTTAAAAAAAGAAAGAGGGAGGATGGGTTAAGGGGTTTCTGGGGGTGGGGAATAGGGAAAGGAAATGTAGATAAATAAATTACCCAATAATTTAAAAAGAAAGAAAAAGAAACACAAAAACAAACAGATAAGGAAACTGGCTATGTCGGTTGAACATTTGTGACTTCTTAGCAGGAATTTAATATTACCCATATTACAGAGATTTTTTATAATTGTCAAGGACAAGAGACTCTGGAACAAGCCCATGGAACTTTAAAACAATATCTTCATAAAATAAAAAAGGGGGAAATATATTCCTATATACTACAAATTTATTTAAATCATGTTTTTAGTTTTTATTTTAATTTTTTTAAAAAAAATATTTGGATGCCAAGGAACTTTCTGCTGAGTGCCTATGGCACTCTACAACTAGGCATACTTATGCATAGGTGAAAGGGAAGGATCTACTTACTGGCAAAAGGCATGATCCTGATCAGGTATTAAATAAGGGGAAGAGGGCATGTTTGAGTTTTTTCTACGGGATGCTGAAGAAGCATGGTGGCCGCCAGAGCAATGCCAAGACACGCTGATACCAAGACAAAGAATGATGTTGACCTGTAAGCTTGCTGAGTGCCCTGACATTGGTGACTAGGAAGCTGTATTGAACATAAGTTCCCGACCCACCCTTGCTTAGTTATACTCCTGATGGGACAAGCTGCCTTTCCTCAAGTTCTTAGACCTTGTAGAACAGAGAATCAAAAAGAGAAGTTTTAATGCTTCTTATATTGTTATTAAATATGACAAATTATTCAGACTCAATCATGGACTGGTCTGGAAATCAATACAATATTGGAAATAACAGTCTTCATTTGGAAGTCTGGTTCTGGATATTTTCAGAGACGTATGTGAAAATTAGCTGCAGTTCTCTATGATGTTATTTTAGCAAGAGATAAAGTTGGGGCAGGATCTGGATTTCAAACAGGTGTTAGCACTTGTGTTAAGGCTTCTTTAATGGTCAAATTAAAAATACTTTTGTTTCTTCTATAGTATTTAATATAAGTTGCATTGATTGTACACATTTTAATTGTGTTTGTGTGTTGAAATCTGCAAGTCAGTTATGGAGGTCTACCAACCAGCTTTTGTTTTAGTGCCCCGAGTATCACAGAACCTTGGTATTCTAAAAATAGCTTGCAAGTACTGGAAGAAATGAGTCAGGCTTTAAGCAGAAGCAAGAGGGTAGTGGGCTTGATTATTGCTGGTATAACAGCTTTAATTACATTAACTGCTAGCACCACTGCTTCTGCAATTGCTGTGAACAAGAAGTTAAGACAGCTACTTTTGTTAATCATTTACCAAAAAATGTTACTAATGTGTTGAATATACAAGAGGATTTAGATAGGCATTTGGAAGAATGGATTGATGCTCTTTACCCTCTTCAAATTACTGGAAGGAGGTTTAGAATTTAAGGGTAAGGAGCCTGCAAGAATCTGACATGGGCCAAGGACAAGGAAATAGGCTGCTTGGCAGGAATATGACATTGATCAAGGACAAGGAAGTAGGCTTCCGGCAGAAATCTGACATTAGGCTAGAACAAAGAAGTAATTTCAGGCAGGAATCTAAATATTAGGCTAGAACAAAGAAGTAATTTCAGACAGGATTCTAAATTTTAGGCTAGAACAAGGAAGTAGGCTTCAGACAGGAAAATGCCCTTGTGCTAGGACAGGGAAGTAGGCTCAGATACTTTGGTCATCCTGATAAGCCCTTAGAAACAGTTATCACAGGAGTGTTCACGTAATTGTGTTTAATGCATTGCTTGTTCTTTGACTATTTGTGTATATTGTCTTGCTTGTTCCTTGACTATTTGCATCTATTGTATTGCTAGTTCCTCAACCTAGAACTGACCTTAATATATGCATGTAATTAAAATGGTATAAAAGCATAAAAATGCCAGGAAGTGATGGCACATGCCTTTAATCCCAGCACTTGGGAGGCAGAGGCAGGAGGATTTCTGAGTTCGAGGCCAGCCTGGTCTACAGAGTTCCAGGACAGACAAGGCTATACAGAGAAACCCTGTCTCGAAAAACAAAACAAAACAAAAAGCATAAAAACGAGGGGGAATGGGATAGGGAGTTCTAGGAAGGGGAAATGGGGAAAGGGGATGACATCTGTATTATAAATAAATAAAATATCCAACAAAAATAAATAAATAAAAGGACTTGAAGTTGGATGATTAAGGAAGTTTGGATGGATATGGGAGGAGACAGAAAGAATGGAAGGTAACTATATTCAAAATACATTGCATGAAATTTTCAAAGAATTAATAGATCTTAAAAGCCAAAGCCTGAGAACTGAGGCTAGAGAGGTAGACATTAGTGTCTGAATCTACATCCTTACAACTGAGAACAATGTGCAAGGGAAAATGAATGGGCTCAATTCAAGACAATAGAAAATGAATTTGCCTTTCTTTACTTTTTTGTTCTATTTGGGCCCTCAAGAAATTGGATGCTTCCCACATAGAAAAGACAAATCTTTGTTCAGTCTACT
This sequence comes from Arvicanthis niloticus, assembly GCF_011762505.2. Taxonomy (NCBI): domain Eukaryota; kingdom Metazoa; phylum Chordata; class Mammalia; order Rodentia; family Muridae; genus Arvicanthis; species Arvicanthis niloticus. The sequence goes on from NC_047679.1 coordinate 3,308,796, forward strand.
GATTCAGATGCTTATGCCTTCCAGAAATACCTTATATACATACCCGAAAATAATGTCTCACCAGCTATCTGGACCTTCCTATACCCATTTAAATCAATGTGTGAAATTGGCTCTCACAGATGCCTTGAAATTAAATTCCCTCATAAAACCCCAGGCTGGAAAGTCTGAAATACACTAAGATTTTCTCTTTGATAATAGTTAAGCTCTGTTTTCCAAATGTGACAGACAAAGCTACAGTTATACAGAAATCCAGGTGTTGTTTTTGAGATCTCAGATATCACATAATTTTTGTCAACTAAGTACAAAAATCATAACTCTTACCCAGAACACAGAATTTTTCTAAACTACAACCTTCAATGGTTACATAGTAGCTGATGAACACAAATATTTTGCATGGAAGAACTCAAGTGCTTCTATATTACTTCTGTTAGACATCTTGGCTGCTTCCAGTTTTTCACAAAGCTCATGCTACTGCTGCTGCTGTAGCAAATTAGTAGTAGGTTTACCCCTGACCTTTGAATGAGAAATTACAATAGTTATTTGTTTGTTTTACTCCATACCTCCTGCTTTAAAAAATTTAGTTTTATGTCATAGTCATTTAACTAAGGTGTTGATTATCTTTTGAAAAAATGACTTTTATTTTGGTCAGTTTTAGGTTTGCAGCAAATGTAAAAGAAGGTATGGAGTTCCCATAGATCTCTGTAGCATGTAATTTTAAAAAGAATCCATGCTAAATCTGGCTATTGTGCCCACATCAGCATTGTTAGTCATGCCCAGTCCCTGTGGTTACCTTGGTGCCATGCTGCTCTGGTCAAAAACCAGCTCCCAAACTAGCTCTCTGGGTCTCTGCTTGCTAAGCTAACCAAACCAATTTTTCCTGTAAATGCCTGGAGCAATGCTTGCATTTCTCAAGCCATCTACCTCCTGTGTCAGGCCTGCAGAATGCCAGCTCTCCTTACACCCACCCCCACCCATCCCTTCCTCGAAATGAAATCACTAGAGATTTATACCAGCCAGATTTATAATAGTAAATTTCTAACCTCAAAATAGCAGTGCAAAGAACACAAAATTCAGTTAATATGAATACAAGCTGTATTCCTAAACTGTGTAAATGTACCCTGCAGTACTCTATTGCCCATCTATGAAATCCCTAGCTACTTGCAACTCCGACAGGCCATATGGGTCTGCTCCATCTTCAACTTCTTCTTTTCTTTCCATCCTCAGTCTCTTCTTGAAAACTTTCCACTCCACTTTTTCCTTCCACTGCCCAATCACAGGCTCTAGCCTTATCTGACCAATTAAGATTTCACCTGACCTCACCTGAGTATGTGACCTACTCCTTTTTGGGCACCCCTTTGAGGGAGCAGAAAATACAACAGCAATCCACAACAGATCTCTTTTATCCATGTATTCATAGGCTCTATTAGTACTATCTCTCAGCAGAGTAGTACATCTGTTACAACTGATGAACTTACAGTGACACATCATTGTTAACCAAAATTCATAATTTATATTAGAGGTCAGTCTTGGTACACTCTGTGTTATCATACAAATTTATAATGACATGAGTTAATTCTGACAGTCTTATACATCACAGTTCTACTCTTTAAACTCCTCTGTGCTCTGCTGTTTCATCATATCTCTGTTGGCGCCCCAACAACCACTCATTATCTATTTCACTGTCTCCATTATCGAATGTTTTTATAGTTCCACCTGTTCTGAAATTTTATATAGTTACATCATTTTATTTGATTTGGGTTGTTTATTTTTGTTTTGGTTTTGGCGACAGATGTTTCAATAGCAAACTGTACTAATCTATGGACACACAGATATAAATTTAGAGGGAAGTTTGATTGTATGCCCATTTAGCAAAATAAGAATATTAGATTCACCCACAGGGCCTGTGAGCTCCCAACCATGGGTTCTTAGCCAAATTTACAGAACCAAGCATGTGTTTCTTCCCATGGACTGCTCTTTAAATCCAATGATAATGGGGTTGGTTATCCCCATAATGTTTTAGGGTAGTTTGAGACCATATTCATTCAGAAAAATAATAATAGTAGGTTTACCCTTTTGATCTGTGAGCTCCCTAATCAGCCTAGACTAGCCTGTGTATAACCTACACTATTCATGCTATTATTATTATTATGAATAATACAAAAATATATAAATATATATAAACATATCTATACATTTACGTTTAACTGGAGTTACCCTACACAGGAATTACTGCTCTTGTCAAAAGCCAGAGGTTGCTAAATAAAAGACCCAGTTTCACACACACACACACACACACATATATTTCCTGCTGGGGCCGGTGGGTGGGAGTCAGTCATAAATAGGCTTACCCAACTCTAAACTGTGTGAACTACAATAATAAATGGTATAAAAAATGACCATGACCATGAGTGAAATAGTGTCACAAATACTAGAGGGGTAACCAACCACTTTTTGATTGGACTTAAGACTCACTCCACAGGAAGAAACACATGCCAGGTAAAGGAAATCTGGCCCACAACTCATGGTTGAAGAGGTAACAGGCCTTAGGGGTGAATCTACTAGTACTATTTTGCTAAATTGACATAATATCAAACTACCTTCTAAATCTGTATCTTTGTACCCATAGATTAGTACACCTTTAAGACCTCATGAGAGAAATTTTTTTGTGTGCAGTAAATGGCAGTTAACACAACACAGACACACTAATTAAATGCAGATCATAGTGTCTGTGGAGTTTGGGGCCTTAAATGAAACATCTATAATGTGCCTCCTCTGCATACAAGGCCTAGCTATCATCAAGGAAGAGGGAGAAAAATTGCTAAAAGCCCTCAAAGTCAAGAAGGATTCTTGCCAAACAGTATCTTCTGTATATGACAAGACTGCTACACTCATGAACTCACAATAGCTGTGCTTGCCTGCATAAAATCTTACAACATCAAGCTAATCAACATTACTGCGTAGACAATGCTTCCTGCATAGGAAGTACTCAAAAGACCCTACTTGCAACTGACAGTTGATGCTTTTGGAGAAAGGAGGGTCAGTTTTCTTTATGGATATGGTCCCTGATAGGTTGACTACTCTCCAGCAAATGAACATATACCCATGAGTGTATATGCAACACAGATTAGACTTGGTGTTTTAGTTAGAAAAAGAGAGAGAAAGAGAAAGAAAGAAAAGAGAGAGAGAGACAGAGACAGAGAGGACAAAAAGTATGAGGGTATGAGAAAGTGGGGTAGCAATTAGGAGGAAGAATGGAGGTGAATGTGATCAAAATACATTGTATGAAATTTTCAAAAAATTGACAACAAATATTACATTAAATTTTAAAGGGTCATTTAAAAGTTTGCTTTCCCAAAACTTAACAGAGTCATTTGATTTCTAGGAGCTTTTTTTCCTCTCCTTATAACAGTAACCCTAGCATGGTGTCCATGGTCAGAGGCTCTGCACCTTGTACATCTACAGTAAAGGCAAACACAAAGGCAGCTGACTCTGGGAATTCCCTCCCTGTCATCGTTTGTTCTGAGGGCAAGCAGTGAACCACATGCCTATGTTGAAACCAAAAGCTACTCAAAGGAAAATGTTCTCATTTCTAGCAAAATGTTTCACATGAAATTTAAAAAGTTAAAATATCTTGGGATTTTATGCTTTTTCTATGGAGAAAGAAATAATTCAAGGGCTTAGATATCCAAATATTTTTATTGAGACAATCTCTTCAAGCCAGGCATGGTATCATATGTATATAGTCTGAGCTTCATTCTTAGCTACATGGTGAATTTCAACCTAGCCTGGGCTACATAAAATTCTGAATCAAAAAACAAACAAACAAATAAAAGATAATAATCTCTTCATATCTAAGAGCTGAAAGTCAAAATTCTTGATTTTAGAATCTATTTGATTTTTCTAAATACCAGTGTTTTAAAATCTAAACTCAGAGGACTTCTGATGTTTTAGAGACAAATCAAATTAAAGACATGGAACCTATGCAATATTCTCTACACTTTGTCAAGTAAAGAACACAAGTCTCACAGTAAATTCAGAAACCCACTATCTCTCAGGCAAATGCTTCCAGTCAAACAGATTACTTTTTTGGAATGTTCTAGAATTATGTTGCCATTGTTTTTTTGTGTTGTTTTGTCTCCTCAGCCTTGAGACCCTCTCTCAAAGTCACAGATACATATGGAAATAAAAAACAATATTTCTGGATTTCCAGTTTCTTATTTTTGTGTTAATTTCAGTTCATTATTTCCTACCAAAAAGTGCTAGATAAAATTTAATGACTATAACTTTCAGATGGATTCTCTCAAGAATCAGAGCACTCTCTCAAAATAGTAAATACTAAAGAATAATGAGGTGCATTAGTAGGTTTTCATAATGTGCTGGTTTGTATATGCTTTGCCAAGGGAGTGAAGGTGGGGCCTTTTTGGAATAGGTATGTCACTGTGGGTATAGGCTATAAGGCCCTTACCCTAACTGCCTGGCAGTGAGTCTTCCACTAGCAGCCTTCAGATGAAGATGTAGAAATATCACCTTTGTCTGCACTATACCTGCTTAGATGCTGCCATGTTCCACCTTAATGGTAATAGACTGAAACTCTGATCCTTTAAGCTAGGCCCAAGTAAATGCTTTCCTTTATAAGAGTGGCCTTAGTCATGATGTCTGTTCATAGCAGTACCCTAAGACAGAAGTTGGTACCTGGAGTGGGGTCTTGCTGTAATAGGTCTGACAATGCTTTTGTTTGGAAGAATGTGGATTTGGGGACTTGAGAAAGCAGTGGAATGCTTTAAATTGGGCTTAACGGGCTATATTAGTAAGAATATGGAACACTTTGTTGCTGAGTATGATTTGAACTGTGCAGACCTGGCCCAAGAGGTTTCAGTGGAGAAGAATTTCAGTATGTGGCCTAGAGACTCTTTTTGTGCTATTTTGGTAAATGTGACTGATTTTTGAATCAATGTGATTTTGAAAAGAATGTGAAGAGTCTACCTGAGTCTAAGATAAAGAGATTTATATTAATTGCATTGACAAAGGAAATCTCAAAAAAGCCCATTAGAGACTTTGTTTTCTGGTTAAGTCTCATGAAGTATGTTTTGGACAAGCATAGTAAGCTTAGAAAAGAAACATATAAAATATATGGGTCAAATATTAAAGGGGCACCAAGAAGTGAAATGAAACTGAATCCTATGTTATAGGAGATAAGAGATTAAGGGATTTTAGGGCAAGGTCTTACACAGCTAAGTTTAGATCCAGGCATGGTGGTACACATCTTTAATCCCATCATTACAGGAGACAGAGCCATGCAGATCTCTGATTTCAAGGTCAATCTACAGATCAAGTTCAAGAAAAGCCAAGCTTAGGCAAAGAGAAAGTTGGAAAACAGAAAGCTGGTAATAAAACAATGTGTGTGTGTGTGGGGGGGGGATGTTCCAGCCCCAGCAAGCAGCAGAACTTGGCAGTTTCTGCTATGTGGCTCTGGCTTTAGAGTGAAAAATAGAAGGGACTACTGGGACAATTGATGTTGGTTTGCTGGAGCTAAGAAATTATTGGTGATTAAGAAGAGACCAGCATCACTGAGGTGAAATCTTCCGGAAAATGTTTTCTGAGAGCACAAAAGAAGCTGTGTTTCAGACATAGCCAAGGTTGTACCTCATGCTGCAGCTGTATTTGGTAATGAGTAAGAGTCACTCAGGTCATACTGGTTTTGAAGGCATGAAGGGGTCATGAAGAGCAGCTGAGGCTTAGCACTGTGAGAAGCCACGGAAGGCCATTGGTGAAGGTTCAGCCTCAGTTGTAGTTGACAGCCCAGGACTGAAGGGGTCATGCAAAGGAGTTGAGGCTTAGTACCATAAAGAGCCTATGAGAGGCTATTGGTGAGGACTAGTTGCAGCAGAAGACCCCGGTGTATTAGAGATGCCAGTACCATGGTATGACCATCAAGAACAGCAGCAGTGGAGTAGAGTCAACCTGAGCCTAGAGTGCTACAGAAGGCAGAGCTGGAGAAGTGATGCCAGCCCTTTGGAGGAGCTTAGAAGATAATGTGTGGATCCCAGACAGTGAAACAAAAAGCTATAACATTGAAGTTGCCTTGGAGACCCAAGATTTTCAAGATGCCAGAGCCATAGAATAACCGCTGAGGAAAACTGCTAACGGGGAGTGAAACCAGGCCAGGAGAAAGAAGTTTGTTGCAGTCAACAAAGATGAAAAAAGTTGTTGGAGATCTGAAGACTGCTTTGACATCAGACATGGAGATACAGAGTATGGACTTTGCCCAGCTGGTTTCCTGTTTTAATTTGGAGATTACAGTTAAGTGATTAGATGGATCTGAGAAGAAACTTTGAACTTTGGATGTTTAACATTGTTGAGACTGCTATAGACTCTGAGGACTTTCAAAGTTAGACTAAATGTACTTATTATTATGCTATGGCTAGATATGACCCCCATAGACTAATGTGTTTGAACAAGTCTATGGGGGCAAGGAATTGAAATGTGATGGTTTGTGTATACTCGGCCCAGGGAGTGGCACTCTTAGAAGGTGTGGCCTTGTTGGAGTATATTTGTCAGTGTGGTTATGGGGTATAAGTTCCTCAACATAACTGCCTGGAAATGAGTCTTCCACTAGTAGCCTCAGGTGAAGATGTAGAACTCTCAGCCTTGCCTGCACCATACCTGCCTAGATGCTATCATGCTTCCACCTTGATGATTATGGACTGAAGCTCTGAGCCTTTAAGCCAGACCCAAGCAAATGCTGTCCTTTACAAGAGTTGCCTTGGTCATGGTGTCTGTTCACAGCAGTAAAACTCTAACAAAGACACATACATTCCAATTGTTTTACTCACTTCTCTTGCTATAGTAAAATGCTGTGACCAAAAGCAGCTTAGAGGGGTAAGAAATTATTTGGCTTACATTTCCAGGTCACAGTCTATTATTGAGAGAGGTTGGGGCTTGAATTAAAGACAGGAATATTATTATTCCACACTGTATTACCTCTAGCTAGAGAACTAATTCTCTCACATACACAGAAATACAAGAAATGCCTTGGACGAAGGCTGTTTCCTTCCTCACTCATAGACCCATGCTTAGAAAGTCTTTGTACAGAGCCCAGCACCACTTGCCCCTGACTAGTGCTGTCTAGCATGGACATCAATTAACAACCCCTCCTCCAACAATTAACAACCAAGACAACTCTTAGAGCCATGCTCATACACTAAGGTGATCCTGTCAACCCCTCAACTGAGGCTTCTTTCTCAGCTGACTCCATGAGTCTAAGTTATATGACAGTTAAATCTAACTAGAACATTAGCCAATAACAGAAGAAACTGAATTTCCCCCAAAGGAGTCTGCCATGGACTGAATTATTCGAATATCAGCTGTCAATTCATAATGAACCCACAGTTAAAATTTTTGTGGCTTCCAATTGTAAATGTCCCCCAAATCCTATGTATTGAAGGTTTGCTTCTTGGGTGCTATCGGGACGTTGTGAAACCTTTAGGAGGTGGGGCTTAGTTAGAGGTAGCTCTTTTGGGACATACTCTTAAAGGATACATTAGAATAGTTTCCTCTTGGTCTCTTTTCTCCCTATCTCCAACCATTTTCTCTCTCTTTTGGCCACCATGAGATGAGAAACTATCTCCTACAACCACACACTTCTGCCATGAATTGAAACCATGAACCAAAAGAAACATTTCCTCATTTTAAGTTACATGTATGAGATACTTTAAGACAGCAATGAAAAGTTGATTCAAACAAACTCTAAAGTCCAAGAGGGGGGAAAAAACCACCAGAAACTAAGGAAATTTCCAAAGCAATGTAGCAAAAGTTTAAAGCAGGGAAAGTGCTAATAAGGTTCCTGACCAAGGAACTAAGAACAAATATAGAGACACCAGGGGAAGCAAGTCTGTAAGGAAATCCTAATTCTTTAGTGTTGGTCAGTGTAGTTTTCAGAAAAACAATGATATTTGCCAGAACATTTACTGCCTGGGCCTACAGAGAGCCATTGTTTTTAGCATACTGTATCTTAACACTCCTGCCTTGCTTTTCTTCTGTCACTTTGACACAGAGTCCTCACAAACAGTTGTTCAGCCCTTTACGTTGGTTTTGTTCTTCCCACTGTTACAAGGGCCTCTCAGTGTGGGTTTTCCAGAAGGGAAGCACTGTCCACCCACAGTTTTAGCAAGAATTTATCAGCAAGAGTTGAAGTGAGCTGTAGCAAAGTGGTTAAAAATTGGGGCATGTAGCAGCATGGTAAAAAAAGAAGTTTTTGTGGATATTTACATATTCACAGCATAAGGTAACCCTGTTCCCCTACCTAAATCATGGTGGAGCATATCTCCCTTTTAGAATATTTTCCTATATATGTATGCTTATATGCATTATATACATATATACATGTGTAGAAAAATCATTCTTTTCAGACTATTTGGGAGTCAGTTGAAGACATAAGCTTCGTTACCCCTATGTACTTCTCTGTATGTTTGTGGAATACAAAGATGTTCTCCCATGTAAGTGCAGTGTAATTGCCATTGTCCTGTTGGTTGACAGTCCAACAATACTATTAGTCAATCTTCAGACTTATTCAGGGTCTGACAATTCTCCTACATATGTGTATTGTAGAAAACATTCTGGTCTGGGATCAAATCCAAGGCTACCCACAGCATTCTACTGTCCTGGTACCTTTATCACCTTTAAACTCAAATATTTCCTTTGTGTCTCAGACTTTTGACATGTTGAAAAGTAAAGGCCCCTTATTTTGTAGACTATTCCTCCATTTTGTTTGTCTGATGTTCCTTCTGATATTGACTTAGGTGGTCCATTTTTGGCAGGAGTTCTACAAATGTGACCAGCTGCATCCTTTTTTTGTGCAGCATATCAGCAGGTGCATGATGTCAGGTTATCCCATAGCCATCAATATTACACTCCACCAGTTATTTAAAGGGCCATATGTCTAGCCATATGCCTCTCTTTCTGTGAATCTCATATAGATTGACCCCACAGTCCTAACTGCTATGCTGTAGAAATAGCTCTAGGTAATGGATAAATGGATACTATGCTGGCTGCAGAGGGTACCAAGACTCATGAAGAAGTTTTCACAAGGACCTTACAGTATCATTGGGAAGATGTGTATTCATCAAAAATATGTTTAATGGTTTCCATGCATACTTCTACTTAGAGGAATGTGAGAGTAGAAATCACATTTGAGGTCTAAAGAGCTTTCAGAGAAGGAAGGTTTGGGAAGTTGTTAAGAGTTGTTACGAAATTAGGACTATAGGTTTGACCTGAGTACTTTCAGAGCTGGAGCAAGCCATACTTCAGAGCTGGAGCAATCCATAATAGGGAGGTAGGAAGGGTAAGAAATACTCTGGGCCCTAATTTAGGAGTGTAAAAACAAGATATTGTTTTCTCATACAAGAGGACACTGGCAATGTTTTTGGGAAGCTGCTGGCAGGATAAATAGGCTGGCAAAAAGGAAGCCAGGAATAGAGACTCAAGGCCTCTTAGGAATCATAAGATATAGTCAGATTCATGGGTGACCAAAGCCAGAGTAACTATAAAGAATCTGGTTAATTAGCCCCTAGCTGCCAAGCTCTAATTTTACTAAGCATCAATAACTTTGCCAGGCATGCGCTGAAAGAAGTGTTCATGGAAGTTCTAGATCTATTGGCAGTGGTGTTTGGCATGATCAGTAGTTCCCTAATGGGAAATCACATGAGTTAACATAGGAGAGAAAGAGAGAGATTGTTTGGGAGAGGCCTGGGTATTCAGTTTAGAAATGATCTACAAGGTCTTTACATAACAACAAGGTGATAAAGACCAAGTCTGGAGTTCTAGTTTTCATTTCACTGGCTACTTTTAAAATCCAATTAGAATCTTTTCAAAACAGCATTTTCACCCACTTCTGCAGTAAGATCAGGAGCTGGCACTTCTCTAAAGAACCCTTTGCCTCTAATCTGGTTGAAAATTAAAGTGCTCTCATTATAGAGATCTCATTATAGTTTGCTCTCATCTACAGCCCAGAGCACAGTGATTACCCTGAATTGTTGCATACACTTCCACCTACTTGTTATCTGTCTCTGCACTTTAATTATGTTGCCATGAATAGAATTCCATATCCCACCATACTTAAGCAAGATTTCCATTAAATATTATTGTATGCCTATAATTACCTGAGTATGAGTGTTTGTGTGGCAGACAATAAAATTTAGTACTGCTCTGGAGGCTGAAGCAAACAAAAACATATCTAAAAGTAATAACTAAGTATTTCAGTAGAACTTTAAGACACTGACATTTGTCACCAATCTATTTTAAAAGCACACATGATGGCATCTGAAATGTAAATAAAATATCCAATAAAAAAGAAAATTCAAGTGAAACTCAATTAAAAAGTAGAATTTTTAAAAAAGAAAAAAGATAGTAATTCTATTCCTTCATGAACTCTTCATCAGTGTCTGCCTCCAAGTTCATATTTGGTTTTGTATCCTGACTACCATTCATAATGTATTGTAAAATATAAGATGAAATAAACTCTTTCCTAAAACAAACAAACAACACACACACCACATTTTAACAGTGATTTTTGTGGGCTTTTTTTTTTGCAGTTTTAGCAACAACAAGAAAATCTTTATAAGGAAATGACCATTCCCTAGAGGCTGATGTTGCCAACTAACCACCTCACCAGGGACTTTTCTCTGGTAGGAGATTAATTTTAAAACACAACTACAATAAAATATATACTTCTGTTTTATTTATTTATTTATTTATTTTTCACTTTAGAAACAAATATTGCTTTGGAAGCAATTCTGCAGAGAGTTCGATAGAATAAAGTAAAATCTCAGAATCAGTAGCCAGGCAGAAGGTCCAAAGACCTTCTACATCATCTGTCCATCTGCATAGACATCCTTATTGCCCCAGAAATGATTTCTATCGGTGCTTAAACTGCTTCTGATATATTATTTTAGGGATCCATGTACTGCTTTATTTCTGTCTCAGAAGAGACTTTTTTCTTGAAAAGTCTTTGCAGTTTCTTTCACTTACTACTTGCTCTAATACATGTATATGCTTTGGTTGGGCTTTACATAAAATTCATAGTTAATAATAACCTGGACTGGGAAATAATCATTTGTACTAAATTCACTCCTAACCTCATGCCATGGGATGATGATATCAAAGAGCTTGAGAAATGACAACTCTCCCAGTTCATTTTCAGTCTCTGGCTTTATTATTCATATTACTATTTGGCAGTTCTGGGACTCTAGTCTAGGGACATGAAGCACTCTAGGCAAGTGCTCTGCCACTAAACCCATGCTCTCAGCTCTTAGTTGCATTGAAAAAAAATAGTATGTGAGTGAGCAATCTTGAGAATATGCCTATTCAGAGTAGAGGAAACTGCTGTTCAAACTGAACCACCAAACACATTCTGGTCCACTGGGGGACAGGCAAAGCCCTTCCTCCATTTTTGTCATGCAACTCCCGCTCCACACCTGCCCGTAGCTTACTCAAATGGCAGGTATCAGATTAGACCAGCTCTCATTCCTTTTGCCAGTGGATGATGGTTAGTACAGAGATTCATGACTTGTGAAAATGCAGAAATTATTGTAGGTGAAGTGTACAGCCCTAAATGGGGTATCTCTATGATATCTTCTGTTGTCAACTCCCAATAAACATCATAGACAAGAGGATGGAGAGATTGTAAGATCCAAAGGTTTGGAAAGAGTGCTGTCTAATGTCCAGGCCAGCTGGACAATCAAGTGGGACCCTTAGACCCCGTGGAGAGGACTGAGATGTGTGAGAAAATAAGGAGGCACAGCAAGGCAAGAAGTCTGATCAAGCTGGCAAAATTTTTATTGTTCACGCAGCTTATATACTCTAAAAACAGGATGGGGAGGGGTAGGAAAGGAAAGAGGGCTTTGCAGGTGGAGGAAGCTAGCTGCAGCTGCAGGGTCTAACTAAGTTATTCACACAAAGCCTTTCCATTACCAGGGTTCTAAAACCATCTATCTAGCAGGATGTTGGCAAAATCCAGAAATCAGGAGGAAGGGTCACCAAGGTGGGCCACCACCAGGCCCTGCCCAAAGCCCTGAGAACTGACAAGTGAACCATGGAAGGCAAGCAGAAAGAAGAACCATAGACAGGAGATCCAAGGGTGAGTGTTTGCCAAGAGCAAGGCCCTGCCACCGCCCCCCACAGCCTAACAAGGTCTTCTGGGCACTATGAGACTATTGTGTCTGTAAACTATGATTGCCTCCAAAAGATCAAGCCAGCCAACACTCCAGCATGACTGAAGGAAGGGTTCATGAGGCCCTACCCCTAGAGGAAAAACTATTGACAGTTGATGGCTGCTGTAATAGAAAGAGTTAGTTCTCTTTAAGGATGTAGACCCTGGTATGTTGACCGTGTTCTAGTGGGTATCTTTCATGCCAAGCACATTGGGTAGAACTAATTTTGGAATGAGGATATAGGAAGGATTTGGGAAGAGTTAGAGAGGGGAAATACAAAATAGATATCATTGAAATAAATTGTAAAACATGTATAAAATTCTCAAAGAATGAATTTAAAAATTTTAAAAATGGAGAAAACTAAAACAAAACCATTTTGATCATGTTTAATAGAGAATAAAGAGAATTTGTTTTATAATCCTTTGAGCATTATAAACCCCAGGTTAATGTTGGCCTTCTGCTGTGAACTATCCAAAACTCATTGTCCAGAGTACACTGACAATTATCACTGTTCAAAAGTTGCCATGCTAGTAGAATAACAATTGCTGTAAAACTTATTTGCAGGGTTGTACTTGGACAAAAAGGGAAAACAGAAAAAAGGAAAGACATGACTGCTCCTAGGTATGGCAGAGGAGAAGATTTATGGTAGATAAAAGGGAGAGCATAGCCAAAGACAGACTTCTGTGTTGGGAGCCAATTTTAGCAGAAAGCAGCTAGGTCATCTTTGCAGCCATCTGGAACCATATACCCTGACAAAAGATTTGGTTTTCAATAGCCTACAACAGCTAAAGCACACTCTGATATCCCACATATTTTCTGTTGCTGTTTACTGCCCCCAGCTGCAAGGAGCACGTGGTAGTCACGCCTGCAAGGTATTGCAGTTCACGTGCTGTCCACGTGCTATCTACGCCATACATGCTTATAAGGTGCACGTGCTATCCAAGCCTGCAAGGCATTGCGGTGCACGTGCTGTCCACGCTATAGACACCTGTAAGGCTTACGTCATATCAATACCTGCAATGCACGTGGTATCCACACGCCTACAAGGCACGTGGCAAAAGCGTATAAATACCTCAGAATTCCCTTCAATAAACGAGACTTGATCAGACTTTCTGTCTTGTCTCCATTCTTCGCATCTCTTCCCCTTTATCACCTCTCTCTCTCTCTCTCTCTCTCTCTCTCTGTCTCTCTCTAGACCCTGACCCTCGGACTGGAGCGGCAGCTTGGGCCAAGCGTGGAGTGGAGCAGGCCAAAACATTTTGGCCCACAAAGCCGGGCAGTACGGGCCGGGACACTTCTGGGAGAGTCCAGACTGCTCATGATCATACCGAATTGAGCTGTGTGAGGAAAGTGGGTGGTAGGGTAGTGTAGCAGTAGACCAAGAGGGGCAGCCTGAGCCAAGAGACTGGAACAGCCAAATGGCTGAGTAATATAAATGCCAGAGGAGCTGTGGGGGAAGAATTCAGGGTAGGGGGCAGGGTATGCCTGCCAGGAGGGCTCTGTAACAAGTAGAGATTGAGGGATTCTGGGAGAGCCAGGGGACCAGCATCTATTTTGACCTATTAATAGATACCTCAGTTAGCTATTTGTCTTGGGTTTGAGACATAAAAGTACTATAGTTTAAATGTTAAATGTCCCCCATAGGTTTTTGTATTTGAACATGTAGTCCCTAGCTGGTAGCACCAGTTTGGGAAGTTATAGAACATTTGAGAGATAGATCCTTTCTAGAGGAAGTAGGTATCTTAGGGCATGTCTTGAGGTTTTATATTCTGGCCTTACTTCTTATCAGCTCTACTTCTTGACTCTGGGCACAATGTGGCTAGCCCTTATATTACTGATACCATGTCTTCTTCACCAGGATGGAGCCAAAATAAACCTAGCTACTCTTAAAGTGCTCCTTGTCAGGGTTTGGTCATAGCAACAAGTTTGTGAGATAAGTCAATCTGTTAAATAAATTAACTCTTAACTGAACTCTTAACTGAAAAGAAAGAAAGTAAAAGGAAGAAAATGGAGGCAAAGAGCTTGCCTTGTGGCTTGTTAGTTTGGGGCTTTTTTGTCTGTTTTCCAAGTTTTGTGGTGATCCTGCTGAGCCATATTTCTAGACCAGTTGTCATGCAAAATGTTCCCAAGGGGAAAAAGCAAATAGAGATACACGCTGACAAGACTGAAAACCTGAGTTTAATCCCTACCATTCTTAGATATGGAAAATACTGGGGTTTCTGAATATGCTCAACCTTCCCAATTTTTGTCTGGTGACACAGTTCCATGTGCCCCACACTCTAGCATGTCAATAAATATTAGAAAAGATGAGGAAAGCATATAGTAAAAACATGAATTTATCACCCAAATACCATGTCCTATGCATAGTTCTCTTTCCAATCTAACAATTCTAGTTCTTTTTTCAAGGAGATTCTTGTAACTGATTCACTGGTTTGTCACAGTAATTGAACCTATGGTATTATTTCACCCAAGATATACTTCATTACTTTGATTTTGGTCTAAAGGGGTGTTTAAAAACAGAAATCATGGATTGATTTAAATATCAAAGACAAGAAGTACTGTTTCCAGCATTATGATGTTGGAAGCTCTGAGAACCCTTCCTTAGAAACTAGAGTAACTGACTTTGTAAAACCATCATTGAAAGCCTTTGCCATGTCCAAGGGGCACATATATCAAATAAACATATATTCTAAAACACCTTCTAAAACTGAGAAAGGACAGAGGAATCTGTGCTATTTGGGCAAAGATCTGTGAAGACACCCAAACTCGGGAGACCCTTCCTCAAGTCTCAGGAAATCATGACCACACAAAGATCACAAGAAACTGTACCTGGATGCAATCAGCAGAAGTTTATTAGGGAAGAGATCTGGCAGCCAGTGGTCTGACTACATACTCACACAGGAGTAGA
Organism: Arvicanthis niloticus; assembly: GCF_011762505.2. Taxonomy (NCBI): domain Eukaryota; kingdom Metazoa; phylum Chordata; class Mammalia; order Rodentia; family Muridae; genus Arvicanthis; species Arvicanthis niloticus. The sequence continues at coordinate 3,323,910 of NC_047679.1, forward strand.
GTTCGACCCTGCCTGCCAGTCTGAGGAGGATTTTAAAGGGAAAAACCACAAACTAGGCGAGTGGGAAGGGAGTGAGCAGTTGCCAAGGATACATAACATAAGAATAGCAAAAGATTCCAGAGAAACCCACCCTGAAAGGAGGTTAATAGCCATGGAAATTACTCAGTACAATCATTTTTCTCAAAAATGTGGTTTTACCACATCACTGCCCTACCCTGTCAACTATCTATTAACTATTTCTCACTAGCTCCAGCCATAGAGCCACAGCCCTGTCATTGTGTTTTTACCACCTGAATGACTTTCATTCTTTACAGTCAGTTCCTGAAACTGGCCTGGCTTGTTTCAGAGAAAAGTTTCCATGTCCCTAAAAGAACTTAAAAAGCATCTATATATGTATATATTTTATAAAAATGGTTTTTATAATTTTTCATTCTTCATTCCCCCATTTTCTCTAATGACAGTTTTTAATCATAAAAACTTAGCTTTTTAATCATAAAAAATCAATTATTAATAAGTCCATTCCCACCCCACTTTTTCTGATTTGGATCTTTAGATTATCATTTTCTTGATCTAAAGTTCTATATTGATCACGCAACACAAAAAACTGAACAGCACTTATCCTTTTTCTAACAAAAATCTATTTAAATGCAAGGGCCTATGGTAAAAGCAAGAGTAAAATCACAAGAGGTCCATCAAGGGAGGATAATAGGGTTCTCAACCAAGGGGACTTATTGAATCAACTCTCGAATCAACTTTGCTGCTCCTCTCTATCTTTCTGTCTCTGGTCTAACCTTAACATTCTTCTCTAAGAGCAACACACTTCTTTAAGAAACAGCAAGTCTAGTCCTCTTAGCAGCACCTGTCTCCACACCTGCGGCCACTCCTAGTCTCAATGTAACAGCTAGAGTCAAGGAAACGGGCTCCCTGCTGAAGCGTCTAGGGTGTATCTCAAACTCATGTTCAAGAGTACCTGTGGGGTAGTAGTAAACCCTGGGAACAAGCTGGACAAGTACACAATAATCTTTGACCTCATCTAAGACAGAAGTAGATATATAAAGGGTTAATCTTGAACTGCAAGCTCACCATTTAACAATCTTAGGCACTAAGTATCTGTTAGCAGGGGTCCTCGGGCTCTATTTTATTAGCTAGGGGTCTCAAAAAAATTCTATTTCTTTCAAACACACTTTTAAAGTTTTCCTCTGACTTTTACATATTTTGTGGCACATAGTTGTCTACATACACATAAAATCACATATATAATAAAGAGAAATTGCAAAAAGGAGCAAATCTATATAACTCTAGATTCACATTTCGATTTCAATCTTGGAATCACAAACTGTCATTTAACCTTGGGTGTACACACCCTAAACCCCACCCTCTAAGGCAGCATTATCCCTGTGTCTCTAGGAGTCAAGGCCTGCTCTTTGGCCTTGTAGAATAGCAGGTGACCTTGAGCTAAATAGCAGGGGGTTGTTCAGGCATCTGGATGTTCTCAGGTTGGCATCAGGCACAGGTGGTGTTGGTGAACTTCAAGGAGGTCGGATGGTCACCAGTACCAGGAAACAGTCTCTTAGTAGCCTGAAAAATCATTTCTCACATAAAAGGGACATTCTGGGTGTGGAACAAGGACAAGGGACACTCTAGCCAGCGCCAGTTCCTGAGAGTAATTTAGCTTTAGGGTTCTGTATATTCTCTCTACCTGTCCTGAGCTTTGGAGACAGTATAAACAGTGGAGCTTCTAATACCTCTGACTTACCTTAAAACTGCTATCTGAGCTAATCAACTTAGATAAAGGTCACCTACCCCTCTCTGGAATTCCCCTAATGTGCTTTAAATTGGGCCTGTAAACTCACTTGGAGGTCTTGATCTTGGTAAGTGATCGACCTCAGCATTTTGGACTTCTGCAGAATGAAACACTCTGCTTTTGCATACTATTTGAGTCCAGGGTATCATTCTTCTTGGAATCATGGACACTTACATTTGGTGGTTATTGTCTGGGATTTACTATTGAGCCCCTCACCCAAATAGTGGAATGTTCTTCTGATGGTTAAGTTCTGGTGCCCAGTTGTCTTTTGTCTTCTCTGTCTCTGTGTTTCTGTTTCAGGTTTAGTCTGGATGCCAAGAAGGACAGAGTAGATTCATATTTTGTCACCCAGCCAGGAGCAATGAAGGACACTCCCAACCCCCTACCAGAAGCAGGTTCTCAACTTGCAAGTTCTCATCTGGATTCTGAACTGGCTCTGGGTCTATGGGCCTCCCATGCACAGGGAGGAAGACTGTCTGAGACAGTCTTTCAGTAATTTGTTTTCCCGGGAATGTCCCATGTCTCTGTGTATGTGTTCCATTTGTGCTTTTTATCCTCTTGTACAAACTTTTCCTTGATTCCTAAGATGGGAAAAGCATAGAGCACCCCACTAGGCTTGGTCCTGAACCATTTTAAGAACTTTTGCTGAGGCACAGAGGACTTGGGTCTAGTTGTTCTTCCTCTGAAACTAATCAACTTTTGCAGGAACAAATGGCCCACCTATAAAGTAGGATGGCTTGAGGAGGAAACTTTTCATCTCCCCAACATTTACAGAGTGAAGGCTGTAGTCTGTGTGGCCAGGGTCCACCAGTACCAAGTGCTATATATCACCACATGCCAATACCTGCTCAAGAAGCCCCCTGTTTGGATGAGACCTTTTTTGTCACCAGCCTCTCTGTTCCCTGCCCTTCTTTCTTTAAAGGAGGCTCAGCCTCAGCCCTCTGCATCACTCCATCCTTCTGCTCCCAAGGAAGATCCCTGTCCCCTTCCTTATGTTCCTGCTTCTGCACAGGCAGAGGAAGGAGCACCCCCTGACTCCCCTGACTGTTCTGGTTCCATTCACACTTGGGCCCTTACTGCCCATAGGGCAGACTCTACTAAGGCCTTACCCCTTCAGGCTATGGGGCCCCCCAGATATTCAGGGGAGATTGTTCATGACATATGTGGCATTTGCTAATAATGATCTTTATAATTGGAAGTTGCAGAAGCCCCCCTTTTTAGAAAGACCACCAGCTCTCAAAGGTCTTCTAGATTCAATCATGCAGACTCATCTGCACACCTGGGATAACTGTCAGCAAATGCCCCAGGTCCTCTTCATGACAGATGAAGCTTTGGAGCTTCCCAGGAATTGGAGCTTCCCAGGAATTGGTTCCAGGAGCAAATGGGCTGCCCACCCAAGTCCAGGCTGATATTGATGCAGCCTTCCCTTTGACTGGACCTGATAGGGATTTTAACACTGCTGAAGGTAAGGGGAGGCTCCAAGTCTATTGCCAGATTCTGATGATAGGTCTTTGAGGGGCCTCCAGATGGCCCACAGATTCATCTAAGCTGAGCCAAGTGATGCAGGGAAAGAATGAGAGCCCCAGGGAATATCTAGAAAGAAAAGAATGAGAGCCATAGGGAATATCTAGAAAGACTTTTTCTATAGGACCTATACTCCTTTTGACCCAGAAGCCAGAGAATACCAATCAGCTGTGAACATAGTTTTTGTTAACCAAACTATCCCTGACATCCATCAGAAGCTTCAATGCCCAAACAACTTTGTGGGTAAGCAACTAGCTGTGTTTGTAGCCATAGATAAGAAGGTTTTTGCCAGGAGCCAAACCCTGGAAATTACCTGCTGTTCTGGGAAACCTAGTCAATACAAGATTAAGAAAGGACTTTCTCGGGTCTCAGGTCCCAGGAACTTAAAGAACGTCTGTTATAATAGTTATTTAAAAACAGTCACTGGTCAAGCCGACTATCTAAGCTGTGGGGGCTCTGCCTAGCTCAACCACGTGGCCAGAGGCAACGTGTGTGACACAGCTAGAAACGGCCAGCCAGAAATACCAGCCCTGCCACCCACAAGATGCCAGCATGGAAGATAGCTCTGCCAATCTTCCACACTGTCTCTGCAAGGCTGGGCATTGCCCATACCATCCCACCAACCATGCAGGCCTGGTTAAAAAAAATGAGACTCTAATGCTTAAAGAATATCAAAGGCTTATATATTTGGTAATGATCAATAACAAGATGCCCTTACAATAAGAGGTGTAACCCAATACCCAACCTAGATATACCAACTGACTGCTACAGACAAGCAAACACCAGCCTCTATGTCCTCCTCTCTCATTCTCCATCTAACCCTTAGCTCCTCCTCTTCTTTCTCCTCCTCCTCCCTTTACTCCTCCTCTTCCTCTCCTTACTCCTCCCACCTTAGCTCCTCCTACAAATGTCTGGCATTACCTGAGAGCTGGTTACAACAGTGAGATAGTCTTGGGCAATAAGGATATGACAGTGGGATAGTCTTGGTAAGATAGGTCTAAGCAATGACCCTCGCCTAATCTTTTCGTTTTTCTGTGTCTTTATAACCTGTCCCCGAAATTAAAGTTTCAGAGCTTGATCAGAACCCAAGACTAGCTCTCATCTTTGTGTCTCTTGTCCCTTCATTCTCTCACCCCCTTCCCTAGGGTCTCATAGAATCCCCGCAGGCTGGGGCAGGTTTTCAACAACCAGGACACCCCAAGGATCAAAAGACCAGAGGACTGATAAAAGTTCTACTTGCTGCCATGAGCCTTTGTGATCCATGAGAAAGAGAGCTGAAGAACCTAGCTCCAGGAAGGGGCAAAGTCTGCCTCTGGCACCCAAAAGCCAGCCTCTATTAGCTTTAGAGTGACAAGATTTGGCAAGAAACTGCAAGGAATATGGCTTGGACATATTCATCTCGAGGAGTCAAGATCTCATCCATCATCTTTGACAAGATCCTGCATGAGGGCTTTGGTGAGTACGATCAAGCCCACCCCCAAGTAACTGTGTTTCAGTATGTAGATGGTATCCTGATTTCGGCCTCCTACTTTTTGACATGCCAGGAGGTCGCACGAAACCTGCTATAACAGGAGCTGAGTCAACTTGGTTACCAAGTGTCTTCTAAGAAGGCCCAGATTTGTCAACCCGAGGTCACCTATCTGGGGTAAATACTCAAGGGGGAACCAAAACATGTTGTCAGATACCTGAAAGCAAATAAATCATTCTTAACATCCCAGTTCCATCAATCCAAAGGCAAATATGAAAATTTCTGGGATGTGGCAGGTTTCGTAGACTCTGGGTGCCAGAATTTACTGAGATAGCCAAATATATGAGGTCACCAGGGGCCAAAAAGTTAAAACAGAATGGATCCCTGAAATGGACATGGTTTTTAAGACTCTAAGAAAAGCCTTATTGGAGGGGCTGGCCCTCCCAGATATTCACAAACTTTTCCAAGTGTATGTGGATGAGCAAAGGGGGTGCTCACCCAAACTTCGGGACCATGGAAAAGAACTGTGGCTTATTTATCTAAGAAGCTGAACTCAGTGGTGCAAGGAAGGACAGTCTGCTTCCAGGACATAGCTGGCACTGCCATACTAGTCAAGAATGCTGACAAAATCATGGGCAATGTAATGGCTATGCCAAGTTGTCAACTTGACTATATCTGGAATGAACTACAATGCAGAATTGGAGGGCATACCTGATACCCAGATCTTGAGGCTAGAAGACACAAGTTTCTGACCTGGATCTTGGCATGGAGATCTTGAGGCATAGTGGCCATAAAAAGTTCAGTTCCAGGCATGATAGTATAAGCCTGTAATCCCAGGAGGTAAAGACAAACAGATCCCTGAGTTGAAGTTCAGCCTAGAACACAGCAAATTCTAGGTGAAGAAAAACTTAAATCCAGCCTTGGTGGACCATACCTTTAATCCCAGTACTTAGGAGGTAGGCATGCTGATCTCTAAGTTCAAAGTCAGACTACAAAGCAAGTCCCAGGACAACCAAGTGAAGAAGTTGGAAAATAGAAAACTAGTGATAATGGAATAGAACCAAGGGGCCAGGTTTCTACCCCAGGAAACAGCAGAACTCATAGGCTATGGCCACATGGTTCTAGCTTTAGAGTCCAGGATAGAAGATACTACTGGGACAAATGCAGGTTAGCTGGAGCTAAGTCATCAAGACAGGAAAAGACCAGGGCAAACTCCAAACTCTGAATCTCCATGTCTGATATCAAAGTAGTCTTCAGATCTTCAACTCATTTTTCATCTTTGTTGACTGCAACAAACTTCTTTTCCTGAGGTGGTCCCATTCCCTGTTAGCAGCATTCATCAGCAGTTATTCTATGGCTCTGGCATCTTGAAAATCTTGTGTCTCCAAGGCAACTTCAATGTTATAGCTTCTTGTTTCAATGTCTGGGATGCACACATCATCTTCTGGGCTCCTCCAAAGAGCTGGTATTACTTCTCTAACTCTGCCCTCTGTAGCACTCTAGCTCAGGTTGACTCTACTCCACTGCTGCTGTTCTTGATGGTCATACCATGGTACTGGCATCTCTAATACACTGGTGTCTTCTGCTGCAACTAGTCCTCACCAATAGCCTCTCATAGGCTCTCTTTATGGTACCAAGACTCAACTCCTTTGCATGACCCCTTCAGTCCTGGGCCGTTAACTACAACTAAGGCTGCACCTTCACCAATGGCCTTCCATGGCCTCTCACAGTGCTAAGCCTCAGCTGCTCTTCATGACCCCTTCATGCCTTCAAAACCAGTACTACCTGGGTGACTCTTACTCATTACCAAATACAGCTGCAGCAGGAGGTACAACCTTGGCTATGTCTGAAACACAGCTTCTTTGTGCTTTCAGAAAACATTTCCCAGATTTCACCTCAGTGATGCTGGTCTCTTCTCAGTCACCACTGTTTCTTAGCTCCAGCAAACCAACATCAATTGTCCCAGTAGTCCCTTCTATTTTTCACTCTAAAGCCAGAGCCACATGGCAGAGCTGCTGAGCTCTGCTGCTTGCTGGGGCTGGAATATGGCTGCCTTGTTCTATTACATTATCACCAGCTGTTTTCTAACTCCTTCACTGCCTAAACTTGGCTGTCCTGGATCTTGCTCCATAGTTCAACTTTGAACTTAGAGATCTGCATGCCTGTCTCCTAAGCCCTGGGATTAAAGATATGGTCCACCAAGGCTGGATTTAAGTTTTTCTTCACCTAGAACTTGCTCTATTCTAGGGTTACCTAGAGCTCAGAGATCTGCTTGTCTTTGCCTACTGAGATTAAAGGCTTGTGCTGCCTTGCCTTGCTCCTGCCTTGATTATAATGGATAGAACCTCTGAACCCATAAGCCAGCCCCAATTTAGTGTTGTCCTTTATAATAGTTGCCATTGTCATGGTGTCTGTTCACAGTAGTAAAATGCTAACTAACACAGAAGTTGGTACCAGGGACTAGGATATTGCTGTGATGGGCCTTACCATGCTTTTGTTTGGAAGAATGTGGATTTAGGGACTTTGGATTTGGAACGCAGTAAAATGCTTTAAATGGGGGCTTAATGAGCTGTCCTAGTAGGAATATGGAAGATTTTGTTACTGAGAATTATTTGAATTGTGCAGACCTGACCCAAGAGGTTTCAGTGAAGAATTTCAATATGTGGCCTAGAAACTGTTTTTGTGGTATTTGAGGAAGAATGTGGATATTTTTTTTTACCCTTGTCTGAAAAGTTTGCCTGAGGCTGAGGTGAAGAGACTCATGTTAATTGCATTGACAAAGGAAGTCTCAGAAATGCCTATTATAGACTTTGTTCTCTGGTTAAGTCTCATGAAGAGCATTTTAAACAAGCTGAGAAAGGAAAAATATAAAATATATTGTTTGAATTTTAAAGGGGCACCAAGAAGTGAAATGGAGCTGAATCCTGTGTTAAAGGATATTAAACCAAATTAAGGAAGTATTGATCTTTTGGCAAGATCCCACCCAGCTAAGCAACTCATTCTTCAGATTCATCAAGCTTCACACCTGGGTCACCAAAAACTGAAGGAACTACTGTGAGGGGCAATGTACAAAGTATTTGATTTAGGACACTTGGTTGATCAGGTAATCTCACACTGTCTCACCTGTCAGGCTGTGAACCCCTTAGGCCCCAAATCAAGGAGCTGCTCTGAGAACCAAAACCAGGAGTCGTCAATGGTCAGGAGCTAATTGGGAAATAGATTACACAGAAATAAAACCAGGAACACATGGGTATTAATATTTGCTAGTTTCTAAAGATACTTTTTTCAGGATGGATAGAAGCCTACCCTACAAGGAAGGAGACTGCCAATGTGTAAAAAAGAAGCTTCTGGAAGACATCATACTCAGGTGTGGTTTGCTTACCTTGCTTAAGTCTGACAAAGGACCAGCATTCATCTCTCAGGCAACTCAATTTCTAGCACAGGTTCTGGGGACCAATTGGAAATTATATTATACATACAGACCCCAGAGTTCAAGGCAAGTAAGAAGGATGAATCAGACCCTGAAGGTGGCCTTGACCAAATTAACCATTGAAACTGGTGGTGATTGGGTTTCCCTCCTACCTTATGTCTTATATAGGACTAGGAACACCTCTTATACTTTAGGTCTCACCCCCTTTTGATATCCTATATGGGAGGACCCCTTCCATGCTGACTTAACCTCCAGTCTGATATCTTAGTTCAATATGACCAACATAAGTTTTTAAAATCCCTGGAAACCCTCCATAGGGCCCAGAAGAAACTCTGGCCTACAGTCTGCCAGGCTTATGAGTCTGGTCCTCCCCCTAACCCCCATTGCTTTGAACTAGGTCACAGAGTCTGGATTAAAAGACATAACCACAGGGTCAGGAGACTGTGAGCCACCTGATGTGGGTGATGAAAACGAAACTCTAGTCCTCTGGAAAAGCAGCAAGTGCCCTCAGCTGCTGGATCATCTCTGCAGTCTCCATTGTCATGAATTTAAGATAGCCAGATCCATGCTATACTCCCTCTACTCTTCCTAAGAGGATGGAAGCTTTTTATTTTAGGACAGAGCCAAATTACTCCCTTATTTGTAATGCAGGTGGTCATTTTTCAACTTGTAATAAATGAAATGATGAGAGAATTATAAACAGATAATATTTCCAGCCCAGATGAATAATCACAGCACTATACCAAAAGCTTGGAGAACTTGGAAGACTGTGTAGTTAATGTGGCATCTGACCTTGCATTTTCATCTGTGAATCTGGTGTTGTGTTTTGGAGAGAGCCTGGTTTCATACTGCCTTTCTATTTATTAAGGTCATGCAGGACCAAATAGTAATTATAAAATCTGAATAATTTTTAGTGACAAAGAACTCATTAAAATTAAGTTTTTTCCTGTTTTTTTTTTTTTTTTTTTTTAAGAGAGAGACATAACCACAAGACAACCACAACACAATTACAAGACTCTGGAACCTTGCTGGAAACTACCTCACACCATGATCCTGACCATGCCTACAGCTGTTAAAGTAGATGGGAGCAGGACATAGATATACCATTCCCATGTTAAGCCTGCCAGGAGAGAGACAACCCAGCAGTTAAGTTCCGATGGAAGGAGACTTCCAGATGAACTGCCACAAGAACAATGAAAGGCCTTCCCACCCCTGTTGATCCACTGAAACTAGGACCTCAGCTCTCCTAATCGTGCTCACTTGCTGTTTGCACTTTGCTGCACCAGCCACTAGCCTCCATTATCCCCTGAATCTAACCTGGCAGATGGTTAATGCTGCAACAGTAGATGAAGGATGGGAACTCTTGCATCAACATCCCTTTACTGGTTATGGTTATAACTCTCCCAGGACCTGAAAGAACATGGTCTTGGGCCTTTTATATCTGCTGGGGCACTCTTGGGATCACAGCCAGCAAATCAAATGTGGAGGTCCAGAGTCCTTTTTCTGTGAGGCATGGGGATGTGATTCTGGTACTCCAAGAGGGCCTATGCAACAACCTTGTCATCAAGTTCACAGCCACCGGCAAGAAGGCCGATTGGACTGTTGGTAAGACATGGGGACTAAGAATTTTTATCTCTGGCTATGATCCAGGAGTCCTATTTACTGTCTAACTGTTCCAACATAGCCTTGTGAGACCCATGGTTCCTTTAGGCCCCAACAAAGTCTTAGAGAGGCAGAACCAGCTCCCTCCACCTCTGCCTCTGCCCACCTTCACTCCCTCATCAGGACCCACCACCTTTCCCCCCAGTAATCATCTAATTGATCACTTCCTAAAACCATTCCACCTTCTGTACTACCCACTTCATCTCCTGCACCAGGACCCCTGCAATTATTAGAAACCACTTGCTCAGCTCTTCACTCTTCCCACCCAGACTTAACACAGGAGTGTTGGTTATGCTTAAATGCTCAGTCCCCCTACTATGAAGGAACAGCTATCCCTGGAGACTACTTACAGACTCCAGATGGTACTCTATTGTAGATGGCAGCAGCAACCAGACAGAGGCAAGCTGACCCTACAGTCAATAATGGGACAGAGACTCTGCATTGGAACTAAGATATCTCCAGCCTATTCCCACTTCTGCAACTATGCTGTAACCACTACTGTTGCAGGATACATGCTGCCCCTCAAAAAATGCTTGGTGGGATTTTACCTCAGGGCTTACTCCATGCATTTATGGCCTGGTTGTAAATATGACTGAGGAACTTTGTGTTCTAGTACAGCTTGTCCTAAAAGTGATTTATTACTCTGGGGAAGATGTCTTCAACAAGCTAGCATCTCTAAACAAATGGGTAAAAAGGATGTCCATTTTTACTATGTTCTTTCCTTAACATAGGGGTGGCCAGAGCTGCTAATGTAGAGGCCTCAGCTCTAATACTCCAAGGTACAAACTACAGGGCCCTGAGGATGGTGATATATACAAAAGATGGAAAAGTCCATCATGGTTCTGCAAGATTCCTTATACTCCCTGACAGAAGTGCCTCACAGAACAGAAGAGGCTTAGACTTGCTGGTCCTCCAGCATGGAGAACTCTGTACAACCTTGGGTGAGGAATTGTTTCTATGTTGACCATTAAGGAGTGGTCAAAGAATCTATGGTCTTAGAAAGAGACTACAAAACAAAATAATTGAAGGAGAACAGCCTTAGGGTTGGTATGAGTCCCTCTTCAACTGGTCTCCTTGCCTGACCACCTTTGACTCCTCACTAACTGGTCCTTTTATCCTACTGATGTTGACCTTGACTTGCAGTCCTGGTATAATCAATGATTTGTTTGTTATATATAATCAATAAAGTTTGTTAAGGAATGGATTTCCTTTATTCAATTGATGAGTCTCAAACAATACCAGCCCATAAAAATATCTCAGGGATTTAAGATGGGGAATGAGAGGACTGAGACAATCTGACTCCATGACAGGCTTCAAATTGGCAGTTCAGGAGACTAAACCTAGATCTCTGTTTCCAAGAACTGGGCAAGTCCAAGCAAGTCAATTACTAGAAAAACCCCAGGCCTCAGGCAGCCCATCAGAAACTGCCTTGTCATTAGTAGCTGCCCTGCCACCTGGCCTAAGTCAAGGACAATGGGTCAGCAAGAGTTTCCAGGCTTCCCCAGAAAAATTTTCCAGCCCTCAACCCCCACTCCCCAGCAATGGTGCTGAAATGTCCCTAAGTAAGATAAAGCTCACCTCCCCTTCTCTGGAATTCCCCTAATGTGCTTTAAATTGGGTCTGCAAAGTCACTTGGGGGTCTCCATCTTGGTAATGGTAGACTCAAGCATGCTGGACTTCTACAGAATAAAACGCTTTTTGCTTTTGCATAAGATTTGAGTCAAGTGTATCATTCTTCGGTGAATCATCGAACCTTAAAGCAGAATACTGAGAATACTGGGCTCATGATCCTCCTTTGCAATAGACCATGAGTCCTTGTATGTGTACATGCATGCATATAGAGGAAAATAGAGAAGACCCAAGGCTGCTACTCTTTGAACCTCAAGCACTAGGATTCTAAAATGGGCATATCATTCAGGGGAGAAATTTTGCCCTGGGAGGAGAGGTGGGAGACAGGCTATAAGTCAGAGTACTTGGAATCTCCACCTTCATTTTGAGCAGAGTGTAAAGAGGTCCATTTCTAAAGCACTCTTAAAAACAGTGAAGGTTTGCATTAAAAACAAATGGAAAATGATTGTTTCATTAGATGTAGAGAAAACTGCAGACTGGCTAGTTTGCTGCTGAGAAACACAGAAAGAAATAGCTGGGGGAAGAGGCAGCCTTCCTAGAGTCAGAACATATTTCTAGTACTAATTTCAATCAGTATAACCAAATCAAACTTTTCTCTTTTATGTTTTTAGAAAAAAAATTGTTTTTCTCTAATAATTTCATATGCATATCTGTGTTTTGATAGAGTCTACCTCCAATTCCTTCCCCTTTACTTTTTTCCCTCTTCTCCCCACCATTGTGTTTTCCTCCCAATTTCAGGACTTCTTTTTTAAAAAAACAAAAATACTACTGGAACTACTTAGTGTATGTGCACAGATGTAGAAAAATTACTGGAGCATCTGTAACCTCTTAAGGGCAACACACTGGAGAAAACTGACTCTCTATATGCCCCAGCAGCCTCACTTGCCAATGTTCCACAGCTAGGGATACAACTTCATGAACCCCAAGCAGGGCTTGCTAGTGGTACATGCTTATAGTCCCAGCACTTGGGAAATGGGGAAAAGAGGATCACAAGTTCAATGTCAAGGTCATGACATATGGTATATGTCATGGTATTTGAGACCAGTCTGAACTACATTATTATGCCCAGTTCGCATATGGTATTTGAGACCAGTCTGAACTACATTATTATGCCCAGTTCGCAGGAATCCCAGGAGACTGCCAGAGATTGCAACACCAATGCAAATACACAAGAGTCTTTATTGTTTGAGTCCAGACTCAGACCGCAGCCTTCCCTGCTCCACAGGTTAGAAATGCCATGCTCACATCTAGGGTTTCGGGGTGTATATGGGAGATGCATAAGCTTGGGTTTTCAAGCCTTGGTCTTACATAATTGGGAAGAGGGTAAAAGAATGTTGTCCTTCAGTACTGATAACGTTTGTTCAGACAGCAAGGCAGGACTATACAGCTGGAAAAAGACCTTTTTGACCTGGGAAGAAATAACTTATTCCATTATTAGAGGCTAATGTATTTTTACAAGTCGGCCACAGCTGTCTGAGAATACTTAGTTGCCTCTTTCCCATAGCTCAAGAGTGGGTCCTTATCACTTCAAGGGTACTCACTTTTTGCATCCTTCAAAGGCAGGAGACATCTGTCCCAAGGGGAAGGGGGAATGCTGGCTGCTCAACTTAACACAAAAGGGAGTGTGAGACTCAGAGCCAGGGGTTAATGCAGAGATGAGGGCAGGCTGCCTTGTGTCTCTCCAACATGACACCTTGTCTCAGGAAGAAAGAAAGAAAGAAAGAAAGAAAGAAAGAAAGAAAGAAAGAAAGAAAGAAAGAAAGAAGAAAGAAAGAAAGGAAGAAGAAGAAGAAGAAGAAGAAGAAGAAGAAGAAGAAGAAGAAGAAGAAGAAGAAGAAGAAGAAGAAGAAGAAGAAGAAAGAAAGGAAGGGAGAAAGGAAGAAAGGAAGGCAAGAAGGAAGGAAGGAAGGAAGGAAGGAAGGAAGGAAGGAAGGAAGGGAGGAAGGGAGGGAGGGAGGGGAAGAGAAAGAAAGAAAGAAAGAGAGAAAGAAAGCCAAACAAACAAAGGTCAAAAGACTTTACATTGGATTGTATCACTCTATATAGCACTATAAGCCTTACGACATGGTTGATAACAATAAAGCAATTGGCTGGAAGTCCATGGAATTTAACAGATAAAAGTGCTCCAAGGAAAAGGAAGAAAGGCCTGTAAAGCTGCTATCACTTCAGGGTGATTTGAAGGGCATACTAAAAGTTTGTGCCAGAGGAACAATATCAGAGGCTTCAAGAGTGTGTAGACTTCACTAAAATAAACCAGCAATTTACAGAGGAAAGCAAGAACAAATTCCAGAACAAGAAACCAACAAGAACAAAGAAGGAGCCATGAGTTGAAGTTAAGGAACCAGTTACAATGCTCCAAAGGATTGGAAGGATCAACTAAGAAGTCTACATCCAGCAAAGCTAATTTACAGAGATAAAAGTGAAATAAAAAAAAACATTACTAAATAAATAAAAAGAACAAGTTCCTCCATCAGACCCACCTTAGTAGAAATATTAGAAGTTCTTTTGGTAGAAACCAAGTAACCTCAGCTGGAAATCCAAATTCACACAGAAAAACAAAAATAAAAACAAGTACTGGTAAAAATAATTATATAATTATAAAACATAATTATGAATGCATAATTCTTTACTACATTGTCTCATATGAATTTTCTCTTAGGAGCAAACCATTGTAGCCCATTGTTAGACTTGGGACAGGAAGAAACAGGAGCATGGAGTGGGGGTGGGGCATGTTCCTGTTTCTTCCTGTCCCAAGTCTAACAATGGACTGCAATGGTTTGCTTCTAAGAGAAAATTCATATGAGACAATGTAGTAAATGAAGCAGTCATGTGTTTAGAGCAAAGAAGGAAGCAGGAATACATTCTTGGCCTAGGGAGATAGCTTACTGGTTACCCAAACAAGAGAGATAGACCTTAAATTTCCCAGATGCCATGTAAATGCAGGGAGGGGCATGGTAACTCTCCTTAATCCCAGCTTCAGAAGGCAGAATAGAAAGGTAGTGCTAAATCAAGATAGCTAATGACATTAATGTGTCTGTGATCTCTGGGTTTGACTGAGAAACCCTTCCTCAAAGGATAATGGCAGAAGAGCAATAAAGATTCTTGACATCAACCTCAGGCTTACGAATGCATGTTTACATACATACAAACACACATACACCATGTACACTTGTCTCTACACAATACCAGCATGCACACATATACATACACACCACACACATATAAACATGGAAAAAAATCACTTTTTACAAAAAGAGCAGGCCACACCCATCAGTAATACCCTGGACAGTGGCAGGTCTTAAATCTATTTTCTCCCTATTCTCTTCTATCTATTGTACCTGTCTACAAAGTGAGTACTACATGAAAGTGGCATGCTTTTCTTGAAATCCTATTTAACCCAATATTCTAAGTATATCTATAAGTTGTAAGATTATGCATAGAGGTTTATAAGTATCCTTAAAGTTAAAAAAATTATAAAATGAGAGGGTAATGGCACTTGGAATGGTTTCCTAGAAATAGTCTCATGTGGTTAAATTCTTGGTCCCCAGTTAGTGAAACTGTTTAGGAAGGATTAGTTGTGGTCCTATGAGTCACTTGGAGTGGGCTTTGGGGTTTCAAAAGAATGGCACTATTCCAGTGTACATTCACTAACTTTCTGTTGTTTGAGATATGAGCTCTCAACATTCCTGCTATTAAGCCTCACTCTTCTATCATGGACTCTAACCCTCTTAAACTATAAGTCCAAATAAATTCTTTCTTTTATAAATTCCCTTGGTCATGGTGTTTTATCACAGAAATAGAAAAGTAACTAAGTCAGGAGGAAAGGGATTTTTTTTTTCAACATATAGTTCCACATTACAGTCCATCACTCAAAGAAGTCATGGCAGGAATTCAAGGCCAGAACCTAGAGGTAAGAACTAAATCAGAAGCCATACAGGAACAATGGCTTGCTAACTATAGCTTGCCCAGTTTAGTTTCTTATGTCATCCAGAACTACCTGGCCAATGGTGGCACCACACACAGTGATCTGGCCCCCTTCCCATCAATCATTAATCAAGAACATGTTTTATAGACTTGCCTAAAGGCAATCTGAAAGGAGACATCTTTTTCGATTGAGGTTTCTCTGCCCAGGTAACTCTAGTTTATATCAAGTTGACAAAAACTGCCCAGGGCATCCACCAAGGACTAAGAGGTTGAGAACCTCCTACTATCTCTGGGGTTTCAGCTCATCTTGGTCCTGACTATTGATACAGCATATTCAACTGCCACCTGCCTGTCCTACTGTTCACGTATCTGGATCTCTTGTTCTCAGACCTATACCCAAGCTTATTTTTTCACCCCTGCAGTTGCATTCAACTCTCCATCTTTTCTCTCAACTCTGTGATCCACTGTAGTCAGACTACAACAGCAGCTTCTTCCCTCTGAGTAGTTTGGATTTCTTTTCTTGCCTTACCAATGTAGATTCTATGTACATTTCTATCACGATACTTCTGTGACTACTTGAAACTCTGTTGTAGCCTCTTGAACATTTTAAGCATTCTGTTACTTCCCTCTAGATAGATAGATAGATAGATAGATAGATAGATAGAAAGAAAGAAAGAAAAATTTTCTGTGTAACATGTGCTACAAGAATTAATATTAATAATTAAGGTTGGAATAGAAGAACCTATGCCTGCCTAGACCTGGTTACCAAGGAAAAGGGATCATTTGACAAATTTAAACTGCAAGCCCATGTGATTTTATCATTCTTCAGTATTTTCTGACATTGTAAAAAACCAAAAGTACAAACAGTACATTTTTACTCTATTGGATGGTCTCTCCTGGAGCAAACCTCTTGTCTAACATATGCACAAAACTGTGTTGTTAGTCCTATAATATAGAAAAATATGACATGTACGCCAATAAGATCTATATTAAAGACACACCTCTAGATAATGAGCTAGAATACTCGAAATGAATGAAGAGAACCATAAACAAAAAATAAGATGTTTCATAGAAGAAATACTATACATTTTTTCTCTGCTCTTCCTCTAGCTTCTTTAAAATATATGATAGTATATGAAATAACCTTGTAGCAGTAAACATTACTTCAGGAGTTATATTTGGCAAAATTCTTTTTTGCTTCCCCTGTCTTTGCACTTCTAGAAGGTTATTTGTGACTTTTGAAAGTGCTGTTTCTCTTGCCAACATTCTGCATTCTGAAGGCACTATACATAAATGACTAAGAAGTTAACTGTTAAATCATCTTTTTTTGTATTTACAGAAAATCTGGTGATGTTTCAACAATACCAGCATGTGTAATGCCACTCTTCATTCTTTAATCACCTGTATCTCTGACCCAAAGCATGTGAATTATTGTGAGGCTG
This sequence comes from Arvicanthis niloticus, assembly GCF_011762505.2. Lineage (NCBI taxonomy): Eukaryota > Metazoa > Chordata > Mammalia > Rodentia > Muridae > Arvicanthis > Arvicanthis niloticus. Next base: position 3,340,793 of record NC_047679.1, read on the forward strand.
AACTTACAGAAGTGGAATATGTCTCTAAAAAGAACAGTAAGATTTCTTCCAGAAACTCCATTGTACGATTTGAGTAGAAAAGAAAGAATAAATAATCACCCTGAATGGCAAAGGCATGTTGTCTTTCAATCTCTCTCTCTCTCTCTTTCCACCCCCGTGAAAGCTCTCTGTGCTTATGTGTCCTAGAATCTACCAAGAGATGTGGGGACAGTTAACTTCTCTACTTTCCAAAATGCCAATATTTGAATAAATCTGATTCCTTCCTACCAACTCTACATTCTGGAATACTGATTTTTCAGGCTGCAAACAGCCTAGAATTTAGTCTAATAATAGTATTTGTGTATACTTTGGGATTATAATATATATGCTTGTAGTGTGCATAAAAATAGAAATACCAAGGTAAGACACCATCAGTTACCCCATTACAGTCCTTAAAGCCGCATGAAAGCCCCAAACAGCACCCTCTCCCCTAGGCTCCATATTTAAGCCCACAACTCTTGAGATATTTTGGGACCAAGGCTGGTACTAGGAACCTCAGGTAAGACACTGGCCATCACCTGTTAACTCTCCTTAAAGACCATCTAATAGTCCCAAACTGTGCCCTCTCCCCTGGACCCCACATTCTAGCCCACAACTCCAGCTGCTTTCTTGGATGCCATGCTGTTGGTACCAGAAACCCCAGGTAAGACATTGCCCATTGACCCTTAACACTCCTTAAAGCCCACCAAAAGCCCCCAACAGGACTCCCTACCCCATATTTTGACCCCAAACTTTGGCAGAAGACTTCTGCTTACTGGAGGCTATGCTGTAGTAAGAAAGGGGGTTTATAACAGATATAGAGGAAATCAAAAGACTCATTAGGTCTTACTTCAAAAGCACTTAAAAAAATGTTTAACATCCTTAGCCATCAGGGAAATGCAAATCAAAATGACTCTGAGAGCCCATCTTTTTTCTTTCAGAATAACTAAGTTCAAAAACACAAGTTATAGCTCATGTTGGCAAGGATGCAGAGCAAGGGGAACACTCCTACCTTGCTGGTATGAATGCAAACATATACAGTCACTTTGTTAATACGGCAGTTTCTCAGAAAATTGGGAATAGTTTTACCTCAAAACCTAGCTATACCACTCCTGGTATACCCAAAGGACTCTCCACCATACCATGAGGATATTCACAAAACTAGGTTCATAGCAGATTTATTAGTAAGAGCCAGAAACTAGAAACAATCAAGATGTCCCTCAACTGAAGAATGGATAAAGAAACCATGGTATATTTATATAATGGAGTATTACTCAACTGTTAAAAACAATAATAACATCACCAAATTTGTCAGCAAATGGATAAAAGTAGAAAGAAATAACATAAAGTAAGGTAACCCAGATCTGGAAAGCCAAACATGCTATGTACTCACTTATAAGTGGATATTAGCCATAAAGTAAAGGATAATTGTGCTACTATACAAAGAATCAACATAACTAGAAGCTGGTTCTTTGAGAAAAATAACAACATAGATAAACCCTTGGACAGACTAACTGGAGGACACAGACACAGTATTCAAGTTAACAAAACCAGGAATGAAAACGGAGACATAACAACAGAAACCTAGGAAATTAAAAAAATAAGATCCTACAACAAAAATCTATACTCAACAAAACTGGAACACCTGGATGAAGTGGATGATATTCTAGACAAATACCAGGTACCAAAGTTAAATCAGGATCAGATAAACCATCAAAACAGTCCCATAACCCCAAGGAAATAGAAGTAGTCATTAAAAGTCTCCCAACCATAAAAGGACTAGAGCCAGATGGTTTTAGTGCAGAATTCTATCAGACCTTCCAAGAACATCTAATACCAATACTCCTCAAACTATTCCATAAAACAGAAAGAGAAGGAACACTACACAATTCTTTCTGTAAAGCCATAGTTACGCTGATACCTAACCACAAAAGATGAAACCAAAGAAAGAGAACTTTAGAGAAACTTCCCCCTTGATGGGGATTGTATTGAATCTGTAGACTGCTTTTGGCAAGATGGCCATTTTTACTAAATTAATCCTGCCAATCCAGGAGCATGGGAGATCTTTCCACAAACATAATTCCACCTCTAATAACAAAAACAACAGGAAGCAACATTTATTTTTCCTTAATATCTCTTAATATCAATGAACTCAATTCTTCAATAAAAAGACATAGACTATCAGACTGGATACATAAACACGACCCAGCATTTTGCATACAGGAAACACACTTCTGCAAAAAAGACAGACACTACCTCAGAGTGAAAGGATGGAAAATAATCTTCCAAGCAAATGGTCCCAAGAAACAAGCTGGAGTATCGATACTAATATCAAATAAAAATGATTTTCAACCAAAAGTAATCAAAAAGGATAAGGAAGGACACTTCATATTCATCAAAGGAAAATGTACCAAGATGAACTCTCAATTCTGAACATCTATGCCCCAAATGCAAGGGCACCCACATACATAAAAGAAAGTTTACTAAAGCTCAAAGCATACATTGCACCTCACACAATAATAGTGGGGGATTTCAACACCCCACTCTCAGAACTGCACAGATCATAAAAACAAGAACTAAACTGAGACACAATGAAGTTATGAACCAATTGGAATTAGCTGACATCTATAGAACATTTCATCCTAAAACAAAAGAATATACCTTTTTCTCAGCACCTCATGGTACCTTCTCCAAAATAGACCATATAATTGGTCACAAAACAGGCCTCAACAAATACAAAAGACTGAAATAATCCCTTGTACCCTATCAGACCACCATGGACTAAAGCTGGTCTTTAATAATGACAAAGACAATGGAAAGCCCACATACACATGGAAACTGAACAGTGCTCTACTCAATGATGACTTGGTCAAGGAATAATAAAGAAAGAAATTAAAGACTATGTAGAATTTAATGAAAATGAGGACACATCATACCAAAACTTGTGGGACTCCATGAAAGTAGTACTAAGTGGAAAACTCATAGCTCTAAGAGCCTACAAAAAGAAACTGGAGAGAGCATACACTAACAACTTGACAGCACACCTGAAAGCTTTAGAACACAAAGAAGCAAATACACCCAAGAGAGTAGACGGCAGGAAATAATCAAACTCAGGGCTGAAATCAACCAAGTAGAAACAGAAAGAACTATACAAAATATCAACAAAACCAGGAGCTGGTTCTTTGAGAAAATCAACAAGATAGATAAACCCTTAGCCAGACTAATCAAAGGGCACAGAGACAGTATTCAAATTAATAAAATCAGAACTGAAAAGGGAGACATAACAACAGAAACTGAGGAAATTAAAAAAAAAAAAATCATCAGATCCTACTGCAACCTTCCAAAAAGAAAGAATTCAAAAGCTTCCAAGTCAGAAAACTGTGATGGACAAAGCAGTGTGGTGGCAAACAGGGTGATTGTCACTCTGTGACAAGCTGGGTTAATATTGTTAATCCCACAGACCCCAAGCATAAGGTCTGGGAAAAGCCTTGAACACATCTCCAACAGGTGCTAAAACACATGAGGTCTGGGAATTACCTGTGCTTCAGAACTCTGAGAAAAAGGGCAAGTGGAAGCCACAGCAGATGAACAACGTTGTGGCTTGTTGTTTGTATTTTCTGCCCCCTCAAGAGGAGTGCCCCTGACAAGAAGTAGATCATGTACTCTGGTGAAATCTTAATTAGTCAAATAAAGGCTAGAGCCTGTGATTGGGCAGTGGAAGAAATAGGCGGAGTGGAAAGTTCTAGAGAGAGAGTGGAAGAAGAAAATAAAAGGGAGGACAGAAGGAGAGGAAGATAGGTTGAAAATGGAGCAGATGCCATGTGGCCTGGAGGAGCCACAAGTAGCTAGGGAATTCATAGTTGGGCAATACAGTAGGGTGGTGATATATTTGCCCAATTTAGGGATGCAGCTTGTATTCATATTAACTGAATTCTGTGTTGTTTTCAAGGCTATTTTGAGGTTGGAGATTTACTTTTATAAGTCTGGCTGGTATAATATAAGTCTCTAGTGATTTCATTTTTCAGGGTTAAGGGGAGCTGAATGAGATGTAGCTGGCATTCTGCAGGCCTGACACAGGAGGTGGATGGCCTGAGAAATGCAAGCACCAATCCAGCCATTTATAGGAAAAACTGGTTTGAACCTCCTTAGCAAGCTAGCAGCGGAAGCAGGGCAAGACAGCTACACAGAGCTAGCAGTGGGAGTGAGCAAAACCCCCAATGCCAGCATGTAGACAGGTTTAGTGTGGGTTTTATTTAAAACTACATGCTACAGAACAACCCTGATTACAGGGACATGTTGGATATGCCTAGAAATGTACAGCCCAAATTCTGCCTCAATGCCAATGTCTGTTTATAATTTGGCTGTGCTGAGCCTAGGTAACCCTCATAGATTGACAAATAACTTGTTCCTGGGGATAGAAGAGAACCCACTCTATTCATTTATTAGGTGAACTGAACTGTAGAGACACAAGAATATATTAAAATCCTATTAAAAATAAAATAAACAGGTCCTAGAACTTAGCAGAAATGTCAGACCAAGGGAAGGATGTAACTCTTTCACCTGGAGACCATAAAGTAATGGACACCTAACACTGTGTTGGTATGGCTCCCACATCAACCTATCATCTGATACCTAGTATGTACAGGAAGAACTGAGGACCTTGTAACTATTCTTGGAGCTTCTGCTTGGCTATGTCCCCTGCTGTTGACACTGCCTCCTGGACCCTTTGCCTGTTCTCCTATTTGCCTATCTGGACCTGGATCTTCAGCCTTTTCCTGCCACTAACCCATTTCCTACTTCTGAGCAGTTCAACCTTTCACCTGACAGCTGAACTATCATCTTTACTCTCAAACCTGGCTCCAGCAGCAGCTTGCTCGAGGCACTGTCTGGTTCATTATCCCTACAGACTCCTTCTCAGTCCACTGATGAAACCTCTCCAAATTTACTGCAGCCTCCTTAATTCATATCCATTCTGTAACTATTATGCATGCATACAGATGTATTTACTGTGTTATGTGATGGGTTAATATGAGCAATTAAAATGGGAATAATGAACCTGGATTTGCCACAGCCTACCTACTATGATAGGCAGATTATGTGACAAATTGCTGTCACAGAAACCTTTAAACATTTTGACTTTATTGTTATTCAATAAATTATGATAGTATAGAAAGACAAAATGTTGTTTACCATGAACTGAAGGCAAACAGTATTCACCTATGGTCTCTCTCTCCCTCTCTCTCTCTCTCTCTCTCTCTCTCTCTCTCTCTCTCTCTCTCACACACACACACACACACACACACACACACACACACTTTCTCCTCCTCTCATCATCCTTGTCCCCTCTTCCTTCTCCCCCTTCTCTTCCTTTCCCTCTTCTTCCCTCCTCCCCCTCCTCCTCCCCTTTTCCTCATATCTCTATTCATTCCTGTTCTTCATCACTTCTTTTCTTCCTCTTCACCCTGTGTCTTAGTATTTTTATTGTTGTGAATAAGCATCATGATCCAGGCAACTCTTATAAAGGAAACCATTTAGTTGGGGCTATCTTTTAGTTCAGAGATTTGGTGCATTATCAGTAAGGTGGAAAGCATGGCAGCATTCAGGAAGACATGGTGCTGAGAGTTCTACAACTCAATCAGCAGGAAGATATGACACACTTCCTCTAAGAAGGCCACACCTACTCCAAAAACAGCCACACCTCCTGATAGGGCCACTCTCTACGGGCACTACTTTATTCAAACCACACTTTCCTTTTCATCTGCTCGTTTCCCTGCTTTTCCTTTCCCCTCTGGCTTCCCCCTTTTTTCCTCATCCTATTCCTCCTCCTTCCTAACCACTCCTCCTCCTTCCCTTCAATTCCCTCCCTTTCCTTCTTGGCCCATTTGTCCTGCTTGGAATTTTCATCCTCCATCCCTTCAATTCCCTCCCTTTCCTTCTTGGCCCATTTGTCCTGCTTGGAATTATCATCTACATCTCTTCTTCCCCTTCCTTCTCTTCCTCCTCCAGCTTTCCTTCTCCTCCCTGCCTTGCCCCTTCTCCTCATCCTTCTAGTATTTCCTCCCTTCACTCTCTCCTTCCTCTTTCCTTTCTTCCATTACTTATTGTTCTCCTTTTACCTTCTCCCATTTCCATCTCCACTCTTTCTTTCTTCCTTTCCCCTCTGCCCACACTCTTCTTGTCATCTCCCTCCCCCTCTTGTCCTCCTGTCCCCCTCTTTCTGTTCTTCCCCATCTTATCTTCCTCTCTTCTTTCTCCTCCTCCCCCTCTTCCTCTTCCTTTTTCTCCAATCTTTCTACTTACCCTCTTCCTCCTGATCTTACTTCTGTTTTCCTTCTCCTCCCTGCCCTGGCCCTTCTTGTCTTCCTTTTTTCTTTCCCTTTTCCACCATTTCTTCCAGTCTGCTTTATATTCTTGGCCTATTTTCTCCCTCCTTTTCCTTCTTCTCACCCTTTCCTTCTCTACCCTATCCTTCCTTACCTTCTTCCTCCTTCCTCTCCTTGTCTTGTGTCTCTTCCTCCCCCATTCTTCTCTTCTTCCCCCACATCATTCTCCTTCCCCTATTTCTCCTCCAGCTCCTCATGTTCTTACCCCTCATCTTCTGGAACCCTCCCCTTCTTTCTCCTTGCTCCTCTCCTCTTCCTTCTTCCCTTTCCTCTTCTCTTCCTGCTCCCAATTGCTCCACTCCTTTACCTCCTCCTCTCTTCCTTTCTCCCTCCTTGTCCATCTCTTCTCCTCCTGCCCTCCTCCAAGTCTGCTCCCCCTCTTCTTCTTCCCCCTCTAACTCCCCCTCATCCCCTTCTTCCTTTTTCTTTATCAGTCATTCCTCTGCCTTCTCTGCTTCTTCCTCTCTTCTTCTTTAATGTAGGAACTGAACTCATGACCTCCTTAGCCCTTTTATCTTTTAAAAAGATTTTTATTTTTAATTATGTGTATATGTGTTTTGTGTATATCCATTATGTCAAACCTTAGGCACTAGAAATGAAAGCATTTTATCATATTATATGAGTATGTAGGAGAAATTCATAATATGGAAGGCATAGAAGCACCTACATACAAACAACATTGTAAAAAAAGCAACAAAGTTTTTAGTGAACATTTATTTGTTGTTGAATGATGGTACATGGTGGTAAAGAATTACTATTATTTTCTGCTCACAACAACAATAATCAAATGGAAACATTCAGCCCTGTTATATAGTTTTCAAGAACATCAATTACACAGTGCAAACAGGAAACAGAAATATTTACTGATTAAGTGGTCAGCTGACCCTTCACAGGGCTTTGCAGCAATATTCAGCAGAAGCTACTCTGTAATTGTTGGCATTAAACAAAGCAGAGTTCTCTACAAGATATTCAAGAAAACCATGCATATAGTTACACATTAAGAGAAGACTCTGCCTGTTAAGAGGTGAATGGGCCAATGCAGTCCCAATATTCACAAACAATCGCAGGAGGTGTGGAGCCCCATAAACCTGAGACATTGGACTATCAGGATAAGCTAGGTGAATTTCAGCATACTGGGGCCTTTCAAACTGGTAGAGCAACTGCGTGGCCAGCATGTTGTTGAAATACACTCTTATTCCAAATACAAGCTCATCAACGGAGTATTCTCTATTATCAGCAAGCCCTTGTGACTTCACAAAAGTCACATATTCTGCAAGAATGGTATCTACACTCTTCTCAGCAGGAAGTTGGAATAACTGCTTTTGCTTGATGACCAAGTCCCAGTCCTCAACAAGACGAGACTTCAGTTCACCAGGCAAGCTCAACTCAACTCCCATTTTTATCTTCACAGTCACAGGCACATTACGGTGAGAGACCTGGGCTACTTGATTGGTATCACTGCCAATTTTGTTTTCTAGAGGACTCGGCATATTGTTTGGCTCTGTCGCCTTAGACACGAATCCTGAAGACAGTTTCTCTTCAGGGAAGCCTTTCTCCATGGAGACATGACCTTTCTCCACAGAATGCATATTGTCTACCCTACTCCCTTCTTCAGCTGTGCAGCTTTCCTGGGAAGAGTTAGCTGTTTCTCTTGAAAGATCTTTCCCAAAGGAGCAACTAGGCTCTGCCATGCTACCTTCCTCAGCAGAGAGCTGTCTCTCTGCAGGACAACTTTTCTTAGCAAGATGAATTCTCTCCGTGGAGTGAACTCTTTCTGGAGAACGAACTCTCTTTGCACAGACAACTTTCTCTGCAGCTCGATGTTTTGTAGGAGGACAAATTTTCATAGAGGCAGATGGATGCCTCTCTGCAAGGTGGCTTTTCTTTAAAACCTGACCTCTCCCAGTGTGGGGCTCTTTCCATGCAGAAGGTTTCTTCTTAATTGAGTGCCCTGCCTTAGCAGGGTGGCTTTTCTTCTGAGGCTGACCTCTGCCTGTGGGGTAACCTTCCCCTGCAGATGCTTCCCTCTCTGCATGGTTACCCCCTTCTGCTGAGCAGCCTCCCTCTTCAGGGCGGCTTTTCTTCAGAGGCTGACCTCTGCTAAAGGGGTGATCTTTCCCTGTAGAAGGCCCTCTTTTTGCAGATTTATTCCTTCCAAAAACCCAAAATTCCTCTTCAAGGTGACTGTTTTCGGGACAACTTCTCACTGCAGGTTGCTCTTGCCCTTCAGAGGGCCCTCTGTCTGCACAAATTCCACTCTCTGCTGAGCGCCCCTCCACTGCAGGGTGGTTTTTCTTAAAAGGCCAACTTTGGCCAGTGGGGCGATCTTTCCACTCAGAGGGTCCTCTTGATGAACTGCTACCATTCCTGACCAAAAGACCCTCTTCTCCAGGGCTGCTATTATTGGGGCGACCTCTTCCTCCAGATTGATCTTTCCCTGAAGAGGTTTCTCTTGATAGACTGCTACTACTCTCGAGTGAACAACCACTCTCTGCAGGACCTTGTTTTTTGGGGCGACCTCTTCCTCTAGATTGATCTTTCCCTGAAGAGGGTTCTCTTGATAGACTGCTACTACTTTCAACAGAACGACCCCACTCTGCAGGGCTATGTCTGTTGGGGTGACCTCTTCCTCCAGATCGATTTTTGGGGACAGAGGGTTCTCTTAATGGCCTGCTACTACCCTCAACTGAACGACCCCTCACTGCAGGTCTTTCATTTGGGGGACAATCTCTTCGTCTAGATCGATCTTTCCCTGAAGAGGGTTCTCTTGATAGACTGCTGCTACTCTTGAGTGAACGACCCCTCTCTGCACGGCTGTGTTTGTTGGGGCAATGTCTTCCTCCAGATCGATCTATCCCTGAGGAGGGTCCTCTTGATGTACTGCTACTACTTTCAAAAGAATGACCCCTCTCTGCAGGGCTATGTCTAGTGCGGTGACCACTTCTTCCTGCTAGATATTTAGCTACAGAGGGTCCACTTGATGGACTGCTACTACCCTCAACTGAACGACCCCTCTCTGCAGGGCCTTGTTTGTTGGGGCAACCTCTTCCTCTAGATCGATCTTTCTCTGAGGAGGGTTCTCTTGATAGACAGCTACTATTCTTGATTGAACGACCCCTCTCTGCACGGCTGTGTTTGTTGGGGCAACGTCTTCCACCAGGTTGATCTTTCTTTGAAGAGGGTCCTCTTGATGTACTGCTACTACTTTCCAAAGAATGACCCCTCTCTGCAGGGCTGTGTCTCTTGAGGTGACCGCTTCTTCCAGATCGATGTTTAGCTACAGAGGGACCACTTGATGGATTGCTACTACCCTCGACTGACTGACCCTCAACTGCAGGGCCACTATTGATTGGGTGACTTTCTCCTGAAGGGCAATCTTTCCCTGCAGAGAGTCCTCTTGGTGTACAGATACCACACTTGGTTGAACACCATCCCTCTGCAAGGCTACTTTTGTTGGAGTGACATCTTCTTACAAGACGTTCTTTTCCTGTAGAGGTTCTTCTTGATGGACTGCTACTGCCCTCAACTGAACGGCACCTGTCTGTAGGGCCTTGATTGTTTGGGCGACCTCTTCCTCCAGATAGATCTTTCCCTGTAGATGTTCCTCTTGATGGACTGCTACTATTTTCAACAGAATGACCACTCTCTCCAGGGATGTATCTGATGAGGTGAACTCTTACTGCACATAGATATTTAGGAAGAGAGGGTTCTCTTGATGGACTGCTACTACCCTCAACTGAACGACCCCTCTCTGCAGGGCCTTGTTGGTCGGGGCGACCTCTTCCAGCAGACCGATCTTTAGCTACTGTAGGTCCACTTGATAGATTGCTACTACCCTCGACTGACTGAGCCTCCTCTGCAGGGCCACTTTTGTTTGGGTGACCTCCTGAAGGGAAATCTTTCCCTGAACACCATCCCTCTGCAAGGCTACTTTTGTTGGAGTGACATCTTCTCACAAGACGTTCTTTTTCTGTAGAGGTTCTTCTTGATGAACTGCTACTGCCCTCAACTGAACGGCCCCTCTCTACAGGGCCTTTTTTGTTAGGGCGACCTCTTCCTCCAGACTGATCTTTCCCTGTAGAGGTTCCTCTTAATGGACTGCTACTACTCTTGACTGAACGACCCTTCTCTGCAGGGCCTAGTTTTTTGGGGCGACCTCTTCCTCCAGATCGGTCTTTCCATGAAGAGGGTCCTCTTGATGTACTGCTACTACTTTCAACAGAACGACCTCTCTCTCCAGGGCTGTGTTTGATGAGGTCACCTCTTCCTGCAGATCGATCTTCAGGTACAAAGTGTTCTCTTGATGGATTGCTACTTCCCTCAACTGAACGAACCCTCTCTGCAGGGCCTTGTTTGTTTGGGTGACATCTTCCTCGAGATCGATCTTTCCCAGAAGAGTGTCCTCTTGATGGGCTGCTACTATTTTCAACAGAACCAACCCTCTCTGCAGGGCCTTGTTTGTTAGGGCGACCTCTTCCTCCAGATGGATCTTTTCCTGAAGAGAGTCTTCTTGATGGACTGCGACTATGCTCGAATGACAGACCCTCCTCCACAGCGCCACTTTTGTTGGGGCCACCTCTTCCTCCAGAGCGATTTTTCCGTGTAGAGGGTCCTCTTGATGTACTGCTACATTTCTCCACCAAGAGGCCCTTCTCTGCCCTATGAATTTTTTGGGTGTGCCCTCTTCCAGCATGGAGATCTTTCCCTGCAGAGGGTACTCTCGATGAAAAGATTCCACACTCTATGGAGCGACTCTTCTTTCCAGGGTTGCTTTTGTTGGAGTGACTTCTTGCAAAGCAATCTGTCCCTGCAGAGGGTACACTGGATTCACAGATACTACACTTGACTAAATCACCCTCCTCTGCAGGGCTGCTTCTCTTGCGGTGAAATCTTCCTGCAGAGAGATCTTTTCCTGAAGAACTTCCTCTTGATGCACAGGCACTTTTCTCTGAGTGGCCTTTCTCTTCCAGACGACTTTTTTTGGCAGGACGACCTCTCCTTGAAGGGCAGTATTTCTCTCTAGGGACTCTACTATCTGTAGCACCACCTTTCTGTATCTGCTGATCTCTCTCTGCAGAGCTATGTATCTTGGCTGAGCAGCCTTTCTTTGCAGGGGGTCGGTTCTCATTAGAGGGACCCTTCTTAGTAGAAAGGCCTTTCTCTGTGGGTTGACCTCTTTTTGTAGGACGCCCTCTCACTGTGGCAGGAGCATAGGGACTTCTCCCTGTCAACCGACCTTTCTGAGGTTTTTCTGTAGGGCGTCTTTTCTTGCTGGAACGACCTCTATCTGCAGGATGATCCTTGTCTGAAGAGCCACGCTTCACACTTGAATGACATTTCTCTGTAGGGTGGCATTTCTCAGAAAAGGGAGGACTCTTTCCAGAGCCATGTGTCTCAGAGTGGCGCCTCCCAGCAGAACTTTTCTGGGTCATCTGACCTTTTTCATTTGAAGAGTACTTCTCAGCAGAGGATCTCTTCTTCTCTGTAGTAAGGCTTTTTTCAGCATTGGGATGCTTCTCTGCTATCAGCAGCTTTTCAGCGGAGAAGCTTCTAACTCTAGTGCGACGCCTCTCATTGATGGAAGGAGGCTTCTCAGCAGAAAGGTTTTTCTCGGTGGAGGGAATTTTCTCCACTGTACAGGTTTTCTCCTCAGAGTAACCTTTCTCCACAGAACGACTTTTCTTCATAGAGCGGCCTCGCCGTCTTCTTTGAAGAGTTGGTTGAAGACTCCTTGGCTCTGTTGACTTGTGTCCTGAGGAGATACTTCTCGCCTTTTGGACCCGCCTGTCACTTGGCTGCAGCTTCATGATGTCATCTCCTTCAGCAAACTGCTGGCCAGAAAGGCAAGGGCCTTTCTTTCTGGAACTCATTTAACCAGTCTTCTTGCTTTGTCTTCAAAGAACTAATGAATTCCCAGATTTTCTGGGCATGACTGGAAAAAAATCAACTGGGAACAGAACTCAAAATCTGTAGTCCAAATGACTTCTACATTTAGGATCAAATCCCTGAATTTTTTTAATCAAATTCAGCTCTTTTTAAAGAGGGTGGAGGAGCGGCAGTTAAGAGCTTACTGCTGCTTGTCCGACCACCAGCTCCAATGCTGGTTGCTCTGGCAACAATTCGTAAACAAACGTCATCTAGGGGGCGGTCTTATGCCCATCAACCAATCAGTAGTCTTATGTAAATTTACTATGTTCCACAGCCAAATGATTGGATCACCACTCTGATGTCATAATGAGGAGGGCGGGCTTTCCTCTTCTCTTTTTTGTTGTTAAAGGATTGTGACTGTTTTTTTCTTTTTATTATTTATTTTTTATTGGATGTTTTATTTCCATTTCAGATGCCATCTCCTTTTCCCACTTCTCCTCCCTAGAACACCCCTATCCCATGCTCCCTTCTCCTTTTTTCTTTAATACAATTTTTTTCATGTTAATCAAAGGCTTTATAAGTTTGGTAATGCTCAATATCAAGATGCCCATAGAATTAGATGTGTGACCCAATACCCAACCTAGATATATCAACTTTCTTTGACTGGGGGAGGCACGTGATTATCTGCCTCCGTATCTTCCCCCCCCCCCCTTTTAATTTTAAGACCAAGTTCTCCCCAAGCTTGGGTCAGAGGAAAAGAAACTGCAGTACTATATGACATATTGCAAAGATGTACCAGGTTTGAGATTCCTAGATCCCAGAGGGAGAAAAAGAAAGGGGTGTCATTTCCAGCCTCTAATCCCTGAGAAACAATAGGCAATAAAAGGCAGGTGGTTAAGAGCACTGCTCTTCCAGAGTTCAATTCCTAGCAACTACATGGTGGCTCCCAGCCATCTGTAATGGGATTCAATGAGCTCTTCTGGTGTGTCTGAAGATAGCTGCAGTGTACTCATATAAATAAAAATAAATACATCTTTTTAACAAATGGAAAAAGATACAAGACATAAATTGCAACTCTAAGAATGCTAGAGTAGCAATGTCAGTATCAGAAAAAAAATAGATGTTAAAACAAAAACATTACAGGTTAAAGAAAGCTTTCTAATTATGAAAGGGTTAGACTATTGGGAAGTTATCCCAATAATAAACATCTAATCACCTAAAAAGGAGAACAAAGTATATGAAGCAAAAATTCACAGAAATACAATAGACAATTCAAAAGTACTAGTTGGCTATTTCAATAGCTACTTTCAGTAATGGATAGAACATGTGGTGGTTTGACTAAGTATGGCCCCCATAGACTCATGTGTCTGAATGCTTGACCTATAGGGAATGACACTACTAGAGTGTGTGGCCTTGTTGGAGTGGATGTGGCCTTGCTGGAGGATGTGTGTCAATGTGTGGGGTGGAATGCAGGTCTCCTATGGTCAAGCTATACCCAGTGTGGCATACAGTCTCCTTCTGCCTGTGGATCAAGATGTAGATCCACATCTCAGTTCCTTCTGTACTACCATGTCTGCTTGCATGCCACCATGTTTTCTGTCATAATAATAATGGACTAAATCTCTGAATCTGTAAGCTAGCCTCAATTAAATGTTGTCCTTTATAAGAGTTGCCATGGTCACACTGTCTGTTCACAGCAATAAAACCCTAAGAGAGAATCCTAAGGAGAAGACAACAATGAGGGAAAAGCCTTGAGCAACACTATGAAGCAAATAATCCTAGAAATAAATCCACACAATTCACCCAAGAATAGCAGAATAGGCATTCTTCTCAAATGCATCTAGAATATTCTCTATGTTAGATCATACACTGTCAAGAAGAAAAAAAGTGCATAGAAATAGCATTAAGTATGTTCTTTAACCACAATGTAATAAAGTTAGAAATCTGTGAAAATTAAATAGTATAAAAATGTATAAAGGAAAAAACAAAAAGGAAAATTAAAAAGTACTGTGAAAACACCACACCTGGTGGAGAAAACCTACCATTCCAGCCATTTGGACAGCTGAAGCAGGAGAACTGAAAGTTCAACTACAGAGAAAATATTTTGGAAATAAAACAAATGCAGATTAAGACAAAATATATGAATATATACAGGACATCACTAAATTAGGTCTTAGAGGAAATTTTTGACTGTTACAAAAAAAAGAAAAGGGAGCTAGAGAGATGTCTCAGCAATTGCTGGTCTTGTAAAGGACCCTAGTTTGGTCCCTACAACCTATATCTAGTTCTTCACAACAATCTGCAACTTTATCTTTAAAAAATAATTTCTTCTTCTGAGCTATTAGATCACCTACACACACATGCTCATGATTACAAAGATAGTACACACACATATTTTTAAATATATCAATTCAATAATCTGACCTTTTCTCCCAAGACACTGGCAAAAAGGGAAGAAAGTAAACAAGCAAAACCAATAAAATAATGGAGATTTGAGTGGAAATTGATAAGATATAGAATAGAAAAACAGTAGATGAAACAGATTATACCATTTCTATAATAATGAGAACCACAGGCAGGCAAGCAGCGAGAATGACACTGGGCCTGGCTATTGGCTTTTAAACAAGGCCACAACCTTGTAACCATTTCTAGATATCTCCACTAAGAACAAAGCATTCAAACTGATGATCCTACGGGGACCATTCTTATTAAAGTTACCACAAAATGAATAAGCTTTTGATTAGGTTAAGCAAGAAAATGTAGTGAGAGAAGTGGAGAATGTTCCAGTTTTACAAGAATTAGAAATAATCCATGCAATAAAATAGTAGCATGGTCTGATGCCACCTCCCACATATAACTCCTAGCTCCCTCACATCTTTCTCAAGGTGTAAAGACAGGATGTCTGTCTTTTCTGCTGGGCCTCCAAACTTGTAACTTCATAGGACTCTTTTGCCTTATGCCTCTTTGCCTTGTGTTTTGGGCCTCCTTCTGTGTCTGCCTCTACGAACCTGGAAAATTCCTCTATGTCTTTCATGGCTAGGAGGGAAAGCATTTCAGGTTGCCAGCTCCCATCTGCAGGCACACACAAACTGGCTATGGATATACAGATCATTGGGGTCAGTCTTACAGAGATTCACATGTCTTTTGAGCATGAATACTGCTGAAAATTTGTTACTTGCTGTCCTAGTCTACTGAGAAGGCAGCTCTGGAGTTGGATTTTGGCCCATCTTCTCCAGACCCAGGTATGTCTGTCTAAAATTTTCTTCCAAAGTCTTTGTCCTGGCTCAGGCTGGCCATCTGACTCAGTGACAGAGAAAGAGAGCAAAACAGAAGAGCAGAGGAAAAGACACTTTGTGCTTAAAAGTTGCTAAAATGTAAACTCTTCATAATACTGTGGTTTATCATATACTCCATTTCTTCTGTACTGTAGGATTTATAAATTCATTGAATGTGATGTTTACAAATCTATGTATAAGTAATCTTAATTTGCTATGATATGCTGTGTATGTACCTTGGATTCAACTCTTGATTACAAAAAGAGTATGTACCTGATGCACTCACCTTGGAGTTCCATGTAGCTTGCTGCCATCTTGGCTGATGAGTATATAAAACCCATGAGGCTTGCCATGTGACTCACCCACATCTCTACTAATGTTGAAGAAAGGGCATGCAATGAGACTTACCACCATTGTGGCTAAGGCAAACATGTGATATAAATCAATATAGATACTACCAACTGAGCCTTCTGCTTATCATTGTATCTCCCTTTTCTTAGAATAATAAAGGTGGTTTGTTTTGAAACTGAGTCATATAAAACACTGGCATTTTGTAAAAGTATATTATAAAAGGTTTAGGAAAATGAGTGCCCAGTCTCTTTGTGGACTGTATTTATGATTTAAAGTTTCTTTTAATTCAAGAATTATAATTTTCAAGCTTAGAATTAGCAAAGATAAAATTATAAAATTCTAATCTTATAATAGCATTGTAATTCATTATAAGCTCTTAAACTAATTATTGGTCAGTCATGCTTAGTAGAAATGTAATTCATTGATAGAGGCAAACTTAGAGTCCAATTTTTATATCCTGTCATAAACTATTCTGTGTATGTTGTCAACATTACTACTAAAGCAAGTATAAAAAACAAATTTGAAGCAAACTTAGTTTGTATAGTGCAAAATAATATTCAAAATCGGGTATATAAAAATTGACTATAAAGGATTGAATGCTTGAGTAAAATGAGTTGAATTTACTATACACCTAAATGTCAGGAAACCCATCCAGCTCTAGTCATCCCTTTGGAAGGAGCACCATCCCACCATAGAAAGTTGCATGCTAGCCTCATTTCAGGACAAAGATGCCTAGCAAATAAGATCTGCCAGAACGCTGCTGCTTCTGACTCCAGATGTTTAGGCCTTACAGCCCTGACAATGTAGGACAAACCAGAAAAAAATCTCCTCTTTATCTTGAAGGTACATTTGTCCTCATGTCTCACATGACAGGAGTTGGGGGATGGGGAACAGATTCTTTTACTCAGAGAAGGATCCCAGAGTGTGCATCCTCATCTCACCTAAACATCTCAAACATCAGAGAGGCAAATAGCAATTACTCTGTCCTCAATGTCTCCTGAACTGACCTATGAGGATGCTGTGACCAGCACAACTTTGTACCTAAGCCTACCATCTGACTGGTATGGGACCTGTAGGCTACTTCACTTGACTGTACCTTTTACCCTGGCACTTGATTCTTCCTCTTGATAAAATCTAATTCCAGCTTCTATACACTAACTATCCATGATCCCTCATTAAAGAAGGATGCCAGATACTCAGTCATCAAACTCAGCTTTGGAAAGCTATCCAGAATGTCCAAGTGGTATTGTTGACTTTGGTTTTATATCTGCAGACTCAACAAATGATCCTTTTAAGTGATTCCCTAAGCCTTTAGATTCTTGGGGAGGAAATGACTTAGATTCTCTCCAACCAGGGCTCACCTGTGGTGTTGGAGAATATCATCCAGTCTCTACCCAGATTGAGAGCTCCAGGGCCAGAGCCTGTCCTTTCACCTTGAAGCCTACAAGGAGCAGAAGGGCTTTGGCAATGATGTTTCCTAAGAAATTTCAAAAGACAAAAGCTCATTTAATTTGGTCATTTCACTTTATAATTTCTTTCTCTAAGCAGCCAATCTATTTTCAAATAGAATGATGTTAACAAACATGCTTACTGTTGTCAGGATATGGTGACCTAGAGATTTGTGCTATCAGAAGAAGGAATAGACTTGGCTTTTGCCTTCTTTGTCAATTTAGTCCATATTACATGTAAATTATTTATGACATATGTAACATAACTGATTAGTTTCATCTGTTGGTCCAGGGTATGGTTGAAGGTAGCAAAATCTTAAAAGATTCTGTTAATAGGATTAAATTTAGAAAACTTTATAATATGAATCATTTACTCTTGATAAAATAGTCACTGTTTCTGGAACTATACTTTTAAAACTAGATGTTGAAAATCATTTCTTTGGAACACTACACCTTAAAATTAAATTGTCTGATATTTACTGGAATATATTTATTAGAATATATCTGTAACAATTTGATGTTAACCAAATATGTATTATGTATTCACATTCTAGATATGGTCATTTAAGGTAATAAGCCCAATTTTTAAAATTTCACCTTATCAAATACTTTCTAATAAAAAAATTGTGTTTTACTTGAGAGACTTTTGTTCATTATATAAGAACTGATATTGTTAATGTTAGAATAAGCCCTCTCCTGGATCTGAGGCCTGGCACAGACCCCTGCCCAGTCTGCTCCTGTGTGTACACTGGATCCCGAGACATCCTAGAGGGACCACCAAACCTAGAGTGGCAGAGAAGCAACTGATCTCAGAGTGACAGACAACATCTATCTTATGAATATTGATGCAAAAATACTCAATACAATTCTCGCAAACCTAATCCAATAACACATCAAAGCAATCATCCATCATGATCAAGTAGGCTTTATCCCAGGAATGCAGGGATGGTTCAATATTCGGAAATCCATCAATGTAATCCACTATATAAATAAACTCAAAGAAAAAAAAAACCACATGATCATCTCACTAGATGCTGAGAAAGCATTTGACAAAATTCAACATCCCTTCATGTTAAAAGTCTTGGAACTATCAGGAATTCAAGGCCCATACCTAATCATATTAAAAGCAATATACAGCAAGCTAGCAGCCAACATCAAACTAAATGGAGAGAAACTTGAAGCAATCCCACTAAGATTAGGGACTAGACAAGGCTGCCCACTCTCACCCTACCTATTCAATATAGTACTGGAAGACCTAGCCAGAACAATTAGACAACAAAAGGAAGTCAAAGGGATACAAATAGGAAAGGAAGAAGTCGAAATTTCACTATTTGCAGATGATATGATAGTATACTTAAGTGACCCCAAAACTTCCACCAGAGAACTCCTAAACCTGATAAACAACTTTAGCAACGTGGCTAGATATAAAATCAACTCAAACAAATCAGTAGCCTTCCTCTATTCAAAGGATAAACAGGCTGAGAAAGAAATTAGGGAAATGACATCCTTCACAATAGTCACAAATAATATAAAATACCTTGGAGTGAATCTAACAAAGCAAGTAAAAGATCTGTATGACAAGAACTTCAACTCTCTGAACAAAGAAATAGAAGAAGATCTCAGAAGATTGAAATATCTACCATGTTCCTGGATTGGCAGGATTAATTTAGTAAAAATGGCCATCTTGCCAAAAGCAATCTACAGATTCAGTGCAATTCCTATCAAAATTCCAAATCAATTCTTCACAGAGATAGAAAGAGCAATTTTCAAATTCATTTGGAACAACAAAAACCCAGGATAGCTAGAACTATTCCCAACAATAAAAGAACTTCTAGGGGAAATCACCATCCCTGACCTCAAACTGTACTGCAGAGCAATAGTGATAAAAACTGCATGGTATTGGTACAGAGACAGGCAGGAAGATCAATGGAATAGAATTGAAGATCCAGAAATGAACCCACACACTTATGATCACTTGATCTTTGACAAAGGAGCTAAAACTATCCAGTGGAAAATGGACAGCATTTTCAGCAAATGGTGCTGGTTCAACTGGAGATCAGCATGTAGAAAGATGTAAACCAATCCATTCTTATCTCCTTGTACAATGCTCAAGTCTAAGTGGCTAAAGGACCTTGACATAAAACCAGATACACTGAAACTAATAGAAGAGAAGGTGGGGAAGACCCTCAAATACTTAGGCAGAGGGGAAATGTTCCTGAACAGAACACCAATGGCTTATGCTCTAAGATCAAGAATTGACAAATGGGACCTCATAAAATTGCAAATCTTCTGTAAGGCAAAGGTCATTGTCAATAAGACAAAATGGCAAGCAACAGATTGGGAAAAAATCTTTACCAATCCTACATCTGATAAAGGGCTAATATACAATATATACAAAGAATTCAGGAAATTATACTCCAGACAACCAAATAATTCTATTTAAAAGAGGGGAAGGAACTAAAGAAAGAATTCTCAACTGAGGAAACACAAATGGCCGAGAAGCACCTTGAGAAATGCTCAACATCCTTAGTCATCAGGAAAATGCAAATCAAAACAACCCTGAGATACCACCTCACACCAGTCAGAATGGCTAAGATCCAAAACTCAGGTGATAGTAGATGCTGGTGAGGATGTGGAGAAAGAGGAACACTCCTCCATTGTTGGTGGGACTGCAAGCTGCTACAACCACTCTGGAAATCAGTCTGGTGGTTGGTTCCTCAGAAAATTGGACATACCATTACTTGTGGATCCAGCTATACCACTCCTGAGCATATACCCAGAAAATTCTCCAAAATATAACAAGGACATATGCTCCATTATGTTCATAGCAGCCTCATTTATAATAACCAGAAGCTGGAAAGAACCCAGATGTCCTTAAATAGAGGAATGGATACAAAAAATGTAGTATATTTACACAATGGAGTATTACTCAGCTATTAAAAATAATGAATGTGAGAAATTCTTAGGTAAATGGATGGAACTAGAAATTATCATCCTGACTGAGTTAACCCAATCACAAAAGAACACACATAGTATTTACTCTCTGATAAGTGGATGTTAGCCCAAAAGCTTAGAAGAGCCAAGACTCAACTCACAGACCACATGAAGCTCAGGAAGGAGGAAAACCAAGTGTGGATGCTTTGGTCCTACTTAGAAGGAGTAACAAAAATACTCAAGGGAGCAAATATGAAAACAAAGTGTGGGACAGAAACTGAAGGAGGGGCCATCAGGAGACCATTCCACCTGGGTATCCATCGCATGCTCAGTCACCTAAGCTAGACACTGATGTGAATGGCAGGAAGTGCATGCTGACAAGAATCTGATATAGCTGTCTCCTTAGAGGTCTGCCAGAGACTGACATATTCAGAGGACGATGCTCACAGCTAACCACTGATATGATCAAGGGTTTCCCAATGGAGAGGTTAGAGAGAAGACTGAAGGAGCAGAAAGGGTTTGTGACCCCATGAGGAGAGCAACAATAACAACCAACTAGAGCTCCCCAGGGTCTAAACCACCAGTCTGGGAGCACATAGGGAGAGACCCATGACTCCAGCAGTATATGTAGGGGATGATGGCCTTGTCGGGCATAGGTGGGAGAGGAGATTCTTGGTCCCATGAAGGACAAACACTGAGTGGGGGAGGGATGGGAGGGTAGGGAGGTGGGACTGGGGGGATAAGTGGGGGCATATCCTCATAGAAGTATGAGGAGGGGGGTGCAATAGGAGGTTCCTGGGTGGTGGGGGGAAGTGGGGTAAAAGGATAAAATCTGAAAATCTGAAATGTAAATATAATACCAGGTAAAAAATAAATTTAAAAAATGTTAGAATCAAACATACAAAGGTTACCATATGTGAAAGCAAGGAGTACTGCGTGGACACATTTTGTTCAGATTCATTCCTTAGATGCTGACTTTAACTGACTTCTCTAGGCTTCCATCTGCTTGTTCCTTATGCAGGAGTCTGATGTCTTATATAAACAAACATCTAATTACAGTTACCTCATCCTTCTATAGATCTCTGGTCATGGTCCAGCCAGTTGTAACTCATGTTAACCTTGATGTAAAAGTTTTCCTTGTACAACTTTGTTTCATAATGTTCCCCACAAAGTGTACAGTTACTATCTCCTTGCGTATGTTCTGGATCCTTGACAACTCTTCAGCTTTACCCTTGCCCTTTCAATGGACCCTCTTCTGAGGCATTCTAACTGCTGCCCCTCTATCTCATCACTCTTCTGTCAACCTTGAGCAGTTACCAAGAGATTGAGGCCCCCCAAATCCCTGAAAGCAGTTCAAGTGACTTCTATAGAGGACTAATGGCCACAAGCCTTCCAACTCATCCCTCTTCCTGCCACCCTGCACACTGTTTGAGAGGCTCAGGACTATAACATCTAGACTGAAGCCTGCTTTGCATCAATTAGCCTTGTTGTCTTGGCAGCTCAGATCAGCACAACATTCTTCAGGACCAGCTGGGCTCCTTGGCTGCTGCAGTCCTCCAGGACTAGAAAGGACTAGATCTGCTGCTAAGGATGGGATTTGAGCCCTCCTCCACAAGCAGTATTACTTGCATGCCAATAAATCCTAACTGGTTTGAAATGGGACCTAAAGATAGGGGCCAGATAAACATTCCTTTGGGTTCTTTCCAGTCCAGTTCCTGGCCTTGATCACACTATCCTCATTATTACCCTCCTATGTCTGTTGTTATCCTGTTTTTTAAATGTTTTACTTACTGAACTTTATCATACACCCAAACAAAATGTTTTATATAAGCTCTCCCAATACCTCTCACCCTATATCAATTCCATCAGTTCCTGATACATCTGCAAAAAGACCTTTGAGATGCTGTGGAGAAACTCTGGTTAAAAGGAACCTTCATCTCTTTCACCCCAGACAGATGTGATTCTTTACATTAGTCCTCTACTTTTCTCCTGTTCCCTTTCTTTGATGCCACGTAGCTGCCTGCTACTTCTGCTGACTCATGTTGGTGCAACAGTCCTGGAAATGGGGCCAGTCACTGTCATCATGAACCAAGTCTATGGCCACTTTCTCTCACAAGCCCATTCTGTCTCTCCTGCCTCTGCTCTCCCTTCCCCCAAGCTTCACAGAAAATCTCTCTGTTTTACTCTATAAACAAATCCTCTGCCTATAGCCCTCTAATAATTATCTTTTCAAGTTTCTCCAGGAATACAGGGTAGCAATCAAGACCCTCCCACAACTACATGACCAGAGGGCCCCCTCTGCAATGGGCCCAGAACTATACCTCTTCCTACAAAGACCCTCCCCAGCAAAAAACAGTTCTAACACCTCTGCCCTACATTTTTATACCCTCTCAGAGTTGGCAATGATAGTTTCCCTACTGAAGGACTACACTTCCCAGCTTCTTTCACAGGCTACAGAGTGACTTCCATTCTGATAAAGGGCCACATCCCACCTTCCTCTTTAGTCATTTTGGCTGTCCACACTTGGGTGACAAAATAATCCCTTACCATGAATAAACATTGCCATGCCCAAGGTGAGACCAAGCTTCTCTTTCATTTTACCTGCCCTCTCCCTATAGCTGTCTTTAAACAATCTAATAGATATGGTCTTGTTGGAGGAGGTATGTCACTGCGGGTTGGGCTTAGTTTCTCCCTCTTGCTGGGTGTAACTTTCAGATCAGGTGTGAGTTCTCTGCTCCAATACTATGCCTGCCTGCCCACTGCCATACTCCCTGCTGTGATGATCATGGACTGACCCTCTGAAACTATAAGCAAGTCCTCAGCTAAATGCTTTCTTTTATAAGCTATATTGGTCATGGTATCTTGTTACAGAATAGAACAGTAACTAAGATGCTGTATGCTAGTAAGTTAGATAACAAGATAAAAATGAGAAAAAAACCTAGAAGGATACAAACTATCAAAGTAAACTTAAATATGAAGATATCTTATGAAACCATACTAGTTTGTAAGTTAACTAGAAATAGTATTTTAAAGATATTTTAATCGAAGTACCCCACATTAGTAGACAATGCTGCTTCTAGATGACATGAGTTATTAATAAAAATCTCAGTACTAGACAAAGGTTTCCTCCATATAAGATATTGGTCAGAGAGACTCCAGAGGCTCATAAAACAATACAGGTTATTCTAATTGCTGCTGATTGCTGTCCATAACTAGATTTCAGGACAATATATTTATGAGGAATCTACCTATTTTGGTTACATGATAAAGAGAAATCAATCTTGAACTTATCAGGACTGTGATTATGGCATGTAAGATAAATAAATATTTTCTCCCCTTAACCCAAGTTGCTTTTCATTGATGTTTTATCACAGTGACAGAAAATAACTAGGACATACCCATATCTAATAAGATGGTTGAATTTGTAATCAAAAGCCTCCCAACAAAGAAAAGCCCAGATTGTTTCATGGTTGAATTCTACTAAATATTTCTAGAAAAATTAACATCAATAGTTCTCAAACACTTCTAACAAAGAAGAAGAGAGGGAGCACTTCTTAGTTTATTAACCCAATATCAAATCCATAAAAAGGTGCTATGAGAAAAATACAGTGCAGACCTAACATCTCTTATGAATATCAATGCCAAAATCTCAACAAAAGTCTACCAAACCAATCTCACATTATATGAAAAGAATTCTTTACTATAACTGAATAGGAGTAATCCCAAAAAGTAAGGTTTATTTGGTATATAAAAATCCATTTATATAAGTCATACTAATAATAAAAATGTATGATCATCTCAATAAACAAAAATGTGTGATCATCTCAATAAACAGCATTTGCCAAAAATGCAACACCCTTTCATAAATACAAAACACTTGGCAAACTAGAAATAGAGAGTGCCTTCTCAAATCAGATAAAAGGTGCCTGTAAAAGCCTGTGGCTAACATTCTATTTGATAAAAGAAAGACACAACACATGAAACAAGATGAGGATGTCATCAAGCAACACTAGACTTAAGGTTCTAGCCAGAGGTGGTACATAAGAAAGAAAAAACAATAACATTTACCCTGAAGGAGCAATAAGTAAACGATATTTGTAAAAAAAAAAAAAAAAAAAAAAAAAAAAAAAAAAAAAAAAAAAAAAAAAAAAAAAAGTATCTTTACCTAGATAATATCTCTGATACAAAAACCCTAGGGAATCCACTAAGAAAAGGGATAACTAATAAGTAAGATCAGCTGGCTCATAGGATGCAAGATCAATACACAAAAATCAATTGGGCTTTTCTGCACTTAAAATGAAACCCTGTTTTGAAATTAAGAAAATAATGTCACTTAAAATACCAACAAATGAAAAAATGTTTGGGGATAAATTTAACAAAAAAATGTAAGACAGATATTGTACAAGTATAAAACACTGCGAAAAGTAATTAAAGAAAACTAAATAAATGGAAAAATATCTTATGGCATGGATAAATAGAATTAATATTGTTATGCTGAACATATCCTTCAAGTTGATCATTATGTTTAACACAATTCCTATCATAATCTAGCTAGTCTCTTTTAGAAATTAACAAACTAATTTTAAAATTTGTGTTGAATTGCAATAGTCAGAACAGCCAAAACAGTCTTGCAAAAGAACAAAGTTGTAGCCTTCAACTTTGCAGAGTGGGGTAGTGGCTCCCCCTTCTCAGAGGACAAGGGGAGGAGGGACAAAGGGAGGGTCTATGTAAAGGGAGGTACTTGGAAGAGAGGAGGGGGCTGGGATCAGGATGTAAAGTAAATAAATGACTTAGTAAATTAATGAGAAAAAAGATTATGTGACAAGGTAACAGTTGTAAAAGATAACATACTATGGGTTTGGAGGTCCTCTCTGCTGCTACCCCCTTAGACAAGTATTTTTTTCCAACTCTTACCATGTGCTTGCATGATCTTGTTTCTGTTTCTGTACTTGGGCTTGAGCTCTGACTCCTGCTCAGGCCAACAGCACTCATTCTTTTCTTTACCAGGTTGGCCTGCAGCATGATGCTTTTCTATTTCTTTTTCAAGTCAATTGTGCACAAGGATATAGTTATGAATATACTCAACAGTGACCTTAGCATCTGGGAAACCCTCCATTTTGTGTGGTAGTACCTCCATATCAAACTGACATCAGTGACACCAACCTTGAGAGACATTGTCTCCTTTAATCAGTGAAAAGGTGTTTCATCCTGGGCTCGGGAGGTCTGCTCCCTGCAGAGGCCAGCAGACAAGGTGGATACATTGTTGTCTGGATGTAGCAAGCAATAAAGAAATCCCTGCAGCACAAACAGTGGTATCCTACCTTTCCCATTGGTAACCCACACTTTGTGGTTTAGCTAAGGACACCCCTGCACAATACCAGAAATGCATTTTATTTTGTTACTTACGATGTTTTGTTTTCCTTTTTAATGGAATGGATAGGAAGAATAGGAACAGCTGTTCTCTTTGAGAAAAGGGATGTGTGTAGAGTGAAAAATTATAAAAATCGTTTTATAAAATGTATATAGGCTTTTCTTTAGGCCTCACTTTAAAGGGCATGGAAATCTTTCTCAGAAGCAACCTAAAAATGTAGACTGGCCAGTTTCAGGAACCAGCTAGCCATGAAGGGAAGAGAGGAATGGAAGTCATCTAGGTGGTGCTGAGAAACTAGTGACCATGATGACAGGGCAGGGCCGTGTCCAGAGCAACTGACAAATACTTGAGCAAGTGACAGGGCAAGGCCACAGTGACATGGCAAGACCACATTTTTAAGAAGAATGAGCATGGAGCAGATCTTGGACCTCAGCTCTAACCCTAGGACAAGTTCCTGAACAGAACACCAATGGCTTGTGCTCTAAGATCAAGAATTGACAATTGGGACCTCATAAACCTGCAAAGCTTCTGTAAAGCAAAGGACACCGTCAATAGGACAAAGCAGCAACCAACGGAGTGGGAAAAGATCTTTACCAATCCTCCAACTGATAGAGGGCTAATATCCAAGGTACACAAAGAACTGAAGAAATTAGACTCTAGACTATCAAATAACTCTATTAAAAATGGGGTACAGAGCTGAAAAAAGAATTCTCAACTGAGGAATCTCGAATGGTTGAGAAGCACCCAAAGAAGTGTTCAACATCCCTAGTCATCAGGGAAATGCAAATGAAAACAACCCTGAGATTCCACCTCACACCAGTCAGAATGGCTAAGATTGAAAACACAGGTGACAGCAGATGCTGTCGAGGATGTGGAGAAAGAGGAACACTCCTCCATTGTTGGTGGCATTGTAAGCTGGTACAACCACTCTGGAAATCAGTCTGGTGGTACCTCAAAAAATTGAACATACTAATAACTGAGGACCCAGCTATACCACTCCTGGGCATATACCCAAAAGATGTTTCAACATACAACAGGGACACATGCTCCACTATGTTCATAGCAGCCTTATTTATAATAGCCAGAAGTTGGAAAGAACCCAGATGTCCTTCAACAGAGGAATGGATACAGAAAATGTGGTATATTTACCCAATGGAGTACTACTCAGCTATTAAAAACAATGAGTTCATGAAATTCTTAGGCAAATGGATGGAGCTTGAGAATATCATCCTGAGTGAGGTAACCCAATCACAAAAGAACATACATGGCATGCACTCACTGATAAGTGGATATTAGCCCAAAAGCTCACAATACCTAAGACACAATGCATAGACACATGTGGGTGCTTTGGTTTTATTTTAGAAGGAGTAGCAAAATACTCAACCAGAGCTCCCAGAGGCTAAACCTCCAGCATGAGAACAGAAAGGGAGGGACTCATGGCTCCACTTGTATAAGTAACTGAGGGTGCCCACGTCAGGCAACTGTGGAAGTAGAGGGCCATGGTCCCCGAAAGTTTGGATCCCTAGTGTTGGGGAATGTGAGAGCAGGGAGGTGGGATTGGGAGAATGGTGGAAGCACACCCTCATAAAAATTGGAAGAGGGGGTATGAGATAAAGGGTTTTGTGGGGAGAAAGGAAGAGGAGATAACTGTGAAAGGTAAATATGTAAAATATCTGATTAAAAAAATAACAGATAATGGGTCTGGCAAAAAAAAAGATAGTTTACTTATTTCATATGATTTTCAAAAGTTTTCAGGAGATGCTTATTGGCTAAGATCTTATTTTAAGCTCTTCACAAAAAAAATTTATGTCTCTGTTTAATATTCTTAAGAGAGATGCAAATCTTAATTTCAATCAACAATTAATTGACAAAAGAGGGGTAATTTTACAAAAAGTAGAAGTTCTCACTAATTGATATATAGATTGATTAATTGTTGGCTGTTTTATAATAGTCCTTTGATAAAAGAGATTATTAATAAAGAACTGTATTTCTTTAAATAGTGTCTTTATGACTCTCTGAGGGTGGAAGGAGCATGCCTTGTTTACTCTTAACTTTCTAAAACTGAAAGCTCACAGCAAATCTACCGCTGATTGCCTCTGGCATTGCTGAGACCAATAAAAACTATGCCACAACTATGTGGAAGGACCATCTTACACTTAAATGGAATGGCCAGGATATATGGGGCCGAGGATTTATATGACTGTTTGATACCGCAGAAGGCAAACTAAATGGCCGCCAGAAAGATTAATGAATTAAATAGATACTTCCACAAACCAGGCCCAATTATAAATAAGATGAATAACAATTGACATCCAGGGAAGAGAAATTTCCCTGATAATTACTTTCTTCTTTCTCTTCCAGGTAAAAATTAATCACTCGTGATGTCTGCTATTAGGAGTTCTAATCCTGATGCTGGCCTCTGAACTTATACTATTCAGACATCCAATGGGCCTTTGACAAGGACATCAAACAGCTATACATTGACATCACTAATCTGAAGAAATCCCTCATTTCACTGTCTGATGTGATCCCCCAAAACTGCAAAGGACTTTATTGAACCTGTTTATCTCTTTTACAATTGAAAAGACTGTGTACAGCTCTAGACTGTGTACAGCCCTTAAAGAAGAATGTTGCTTTTACATAGACAAAACAGGGATGGTTAAAGAGAGCATGAAAAGGTCAGAGAAGGTCTTGAGAAAAGACAGACAGAAAGAGAAAAAGGAGAGCTTGTACAAGAATTGGTCTTCAACTTCTCCATGATTGTTAACCCTACTTTCTTCCATCTTGGGATCATTAATTGGGTTATTTTTGCTTATTTCCTTTGGTCCCTGGGCCTTAAGTAGGCTAACTTTGTGAAACAACAGATAGATAATCTGATAGCAAAATCTATTCAGATACATTATCATATGTTAACTGTGGAGGACCACGAGACTCTAGATGAGAATGTTACTCTATCCAGGGTGTTCCCAAGTCCCATCTCCACCCAACCTAAAAGAGGGGACTTCCGCCCCTAGACCAAGCAGAGAGGGGCCACCCAGAACCCCCTCTGTCTGGCGATCTGAACTTTTGCATGGGCTGTGAGGCTAAGGGAATATAAATAAAAGTTAAAAATATGTTTCTGGGTTCCCTGAGGGACAAGCCTGACTGCATAGGGGTTGATGTCAAAAGTATCCCCTCTCCAGGAAAAAGACATTGGGACAGGTATGGCCCTCATGCCTAACTGGACAATGACAGGAGGACTGGAGCCATTACAAGGTCCCCTTTAATTACTGGAGGTCAGACCTCTATCCCTGCCTTGGCAAGATTAGAATCACCACAGCCCTTCTATGCTTGGAGAAGGGAGGAGATGTCAAGGGCAGCCCTGCTTATACTCTGAAGGCCTAAAATCAGCCATAAGCCTAAAATCAGCAATAGGCCTGACTTACATGCCTGCTAACACAAAGTCTTGGGTCTCTATGGAAAAAACACTGAAACAGAGGGCTATAAACTATTGTAAACAGGCAGCTTTTGTTGAAATCTACCAGCCTGAGTAGTCATAGACCTTGTAAATAGGCAGCCTTTGGCAGATAGTACCAAATTAGATAGGGACAAGTGAAACATAGGCAGAGTAATAGTGACCTGACCACTGAATCTTCACCCAGCTGATACCTTGTTCTGAAAGATATCTGTACTCCCCCTGAACACCTATCCTCCTGTGTCATTCCCTTCCCCACGTCTTGTAATTTTGTGTTTATAACCCCCATGTTAAAAAGTAAAGATTATGATTTGATAAAAATGATTTGATAAGTTTGTAGTGAGTTAAATGTCCTTTTACATAATTATAGGTCATATTTATTTTCATATTGTAAAATGCTAGTTAATCTGTTGAACAGTTTTAAAAACTGGATTCCTTTTTGAGAATTTCATATATGAACACTGTATTTACATAATTTTCTCCTTTCTCTCTTTCCTCCCACTTTTTCTAACCACCATACTTTTTAAATATATCTTATTATTTAATTATTGTATATATATATATATATATACATATATATATATGTATATATATATATATGTGTGTGTGTGTGTGTGTGTGTGTGTGTATAGGTATATATGTTTATAAAAATATTGATAAATAAAGTGTTTTGAGAAAAAAAAGAAAGGTAGATATGGGCTGGAGAGATGGCTCAGGGGTTAAGAGCATTGCCTGCTCTTTCAGAGTTCAATTGCCAGCAACTACATGGTGGCTCACAGCCATCTGTAATGGGATCAGATGCTCTCTTCTGGTGTGCCTGAAGACAGCTACAGTATGTATAAAATATGTGTATAAAATAAATTAATAAATCTTTAAAGAATGAAAGCTGAGGACCTGCAAATCTTTCTTAGTCTCACTCTTTCCCTGAGGAGGGACATTCCAGGGCAGGAGGGGAGTGTGAAACACTTTCTTTCTAGATAGGAGTGTCTGGCTGTCCTAGAACTCACTATGTAGACCAGGCTGTCCTCAAATTCAGAGATCTGCCTGCCTCTGCCTCCCAAATGCTGGGATTAAAGGCATGTGTGGGCCACCCTTTCTACCAGATTTGGTTCTTAAAGCCTTAGCCTGGGATCACAGCCCAAGCCCTGGCCCCTCCTGGCTTAGCTCCGAGATCATCAGCTGCCATTCCTACTCCTGGCTTGCCTGTTCTTCATGGCTTAGCTTCCCCAAGCCACCAGCTTCTGCCTTTGCCCAGGAGCTGTGCTACCAGCCCCACCCGAGACCTTTGAATCTATGAATAAAAAACACACACTCAGCTTTATTATTTTAGAACTTGTTGGCGAGCACTATTGCTGAGTCCAGAATCTCCTCCCCTAAACCCAGTCAGCCTCCACTGACCTCCATAGCTTCCTTCCTATGGTGGAGGCCGCTAGCTTCCCTGAGGCCTTACACGACTGCTGCTTTCTTCATGTTCCAATGCATGGCAACAAAAGAGCCTTCTCTTTCCCTCTGTCTTCTTTTTCCTCCTAGTCTTAGGATGGTGACGCCTCCCTTTTTAAGGGCAAGGGTCTTGAAGTGTTCTCTTACCCTTCTTTGACTATCCTGCTTAGCGCTTAAGTTAGGGGATAATCCTCCTTAGTCTTGATGACAGAGGTTTTACAATCCCCTACTTCCAGCCTGTAATAACAGACCTGTATGGGTTTCATTTGAATGGTGTATATCTGTTGTCATACAAAAGCCATCAGTTTGTTGAACAGCATGAGCCTGAGAGACAAGAGACTCAACAATGCCTGAACAGTCAGTATAACAGCAACACTCTTTTTTAAGAGCAACACATAACTCCCTCTATCAGAGGAGCAAAAAGTATAAGCCTCTTCTATCCTGTTTACAAATGTGTTATAGCAGAATCTAAATCTATAGAAATACAAAACTGATCATAGCTTTGATCTTAACAAAACAAGCAAGGAAATTCCTTTTCCTGCCGTGTAAATCTTGAACCCCAAAATACAACTATAGTGACTGTGGTAGTGAGTTTTCTCCTGGGTCTCAATAATGTTCCTCACTAAATCATAAGTTGGGGGACCAAGAGGCCAATAGAGCTACCCTGGAGGTAAGGGTAGTGATATCTCCTTCCACATTGAGGACTTCCCAAGTCAGGTATGCTAGTTGATCTGTTCCAGTTTGAAGGCAATTGAGAAACATCTTCATGTTTCCTGTCAAGAAAAAATACACTTCTCAGGGGGTTTCTCCTCCCTGGATTTGTTACTATTGTCTACTTGTTTAATCAGTCTCTCTGGCAGCCAGCATGAGGCATCTGCAGTTTGGGAATATATGCAGACAGAAACTCTTCCCCAGATAAGCACTTGATCTGGTCCATTCCAGGTTCCAGTTAATGGGTCTTTTCAGAGGACTGTTGCAATTTTTTTTTTTTTTTTAATCTGGATGCCAGAATCTATCTGCAGCAGATTTTCCTTCAGAATCCAAAGTTAAAAAATTTAAAATAAACAACATGTGATGAAGGATATTTCTGGGGAATCCCTTTGTAGGGTACCATTCCCTCTGTTTAATTTTTTTAAATTGACATTTAATAGTTTGATGTGCTCTTTCTACCATACCTTGGCCCTGTGGATTGTATGGAATACCTGTTTTATGTAGTATTCCTAATTTTTCACAGAATTGGTGGAAACTGGAGCTTGTATACCCTGGGCCATTGTCAGTCTTTATCTGTTTAGGCACACCCAATACAGCAATTGTAGCAAGCATATGAGTGATCACATGCTTGCTTGTTTATCCAGATTATAATGTGGCATAAATGAAACCACTGTATGTATCTACACATACATGTATATATTTTTGATTGACTAATTCATTATACTGAGTAACATTGATTTTCTAGATACTGTTTGGTATCAGTCCCTTTGGATTTACGCCCAAATAAGGAACTGGTAAAAGTGTAACACATGATTGACATTGTTTAATAATTTGTCTAGCTTGTTCTCTGGTAATTTTAAACATAATTTCTAAAGTTTTAGAAATAAGGTGATTTAACTCATGAGCCTTTATAGCCTGATCCAAGTTAGATTGCAAATCTGATAAAGCCACTTTGGTGGGTAAAGCCTGAGGTCCCATTTCTGGGGTTAAAACTATGTGGGTGGCAGAACTGAGGCCTAGTCCTGCCCTTTCTGGTGTTGCTAGACTAAGTTCTGAAAGGGATTGTTGTCTGTTGGCATAGAACTGACTGCTCCATAATCCTGTTTTGGCTTGTGTTGGTTCGGGGCCTGAAGCTGGCTTCTTTTCCCGTTTCCCTGATTATGGGAAAGGGTATTTCCTTGTGCATCTCTTTTGGACCTACATTCACTAGCCCAATGCCTTCCACGTTTGCAAAGTGGACAGAGCCTAGGTAGTTTTCTGGGCTGTCTCTGTGTAGGGTCTAATAGCCGCTTGACAGGCAGGATTGGCATTTTCATATGCAAGTTGTTTCACATAATCTAGTCCTGCCTCTGTATTACCAAAAATCCTCCCTGCTGTTATCATTAATCGATGAACAAAATCAGAAAATCGTTCATCTGGTCCTTGTCTGACTGCTGTAAGGACACACCAGGGTCTCCCTTTGCCGGGAGTTTATGCCAAGACTTCATGGCTACATTTTGGATTTCAGCAAATAAGCCTGGTCATATTGCATCTGGTTATCACTAGAAGCAAATTGCCCTTCTCCTACTAAGACATCAAAAGACCACCCATTGCCTGCCTGGATGTTTCTCCTAGCTGTCTCTTTACAATTCTCATGATACTCTGATTTCCAAATAAGATAGTCACTACCACTAAGAACTGCTCTCACTAATGTATTCCAATCACTAGGAGTCAGCCACTCCTCTGTGGCAGACTCTAAAATTGCAAGAGTAAAGGGAGTAATGGCACCATATTGTGATACTGCATTTTTCAATTCCTTAATAATTTGAAAATTAAATCCTGTGTGATGTCTCCAAACAACCCCTTGATTGTCTCTGGTTTCTGATACAGGGAAAGCCTCAGTGTCTCCCTTCTCTGGATGATCTGTGGCTAATCTTAAGCTAGGGGACAGGGACTGCCTTTGGACTCCTGGTTGAGGAATGCAAGGAGCCGGGAGATTTTCACAGTTTACCTCTCGAGACATCTTCCCTGTTTTTAATTTATGTAGCTGATTAATTAAGTCCTGATACTCCTTTTCTAACTCTATTTGTTGATTAAGAACAGATATTTTTGCTGTAACTCCCTTATGGGATCTATAACCACCATCTCCATGGCAGGAGCATTTGGAGGCATAGATGAATAGGGAGAGGGTGTTCTGGAAGAGGGCCATTCAGGGTCATAATGTTCAGCTGCCTCTTCCTCTAGGTCAGCACAATTGGGCTCTGAAAATTTTTCATCAACCTTTGGTTGTATTTTGCATTCTAATTTTGGATAAATACATTTCTTTTTATTTTGAACATGAAAGACAGCATTCAAACAATGAAACAAAAGCAGACAATTAATACACGTGAGCAGCAAACAATAAAATAAAAACAGAGAGTTAAGTTCAGGCTGACTTATTGCTTGCCCCATTTTCATTAACATGACTTACTTTTTTCCCACGTGGCAGATTCCCACGGTGATCACCTTTGTTTCACTTCTGAATTTTTAGCAGATCCTTCCTCCAGTAATGTCCCTCATTGGATTTCACTTTTTGCTGCCCCATGTTAGGCGCCAAAAATGTTGCGACCTGAGCTGTCTCAAACTTGGGGGCCAAAATGTCTCAGACCACTCTATCAATATTGGAACCCGCACTGCCAAAAGCCTTGGGGACTAACTTGTTAGCCTGCACTGCCCCAAGCAAGTCTGGTCAACGGATCAGGGTTCAGCAAGAGAGAGAGTGAGGACGGACTCGAAGAATGGAGATCAGACAGAGTGTGATTCAATACCATTTATTCTTCAGTCTCTCTTCTTCTCTCCAAGTCCCTAGTTCCTAGTCCCTAGTTCCTAGTTTCTAGTGCCTCCAAGTTTCAAGTTCTTTCTCCAAGTGCCAAGTGCCTAATTCTCTGTTGCAAGTGTCTAACCTAATTCCTAGTTCCAAGTTGTACTCTAAGTTGTTCTCTTCCCAGTGTCTAATGTCTACTCCTACTCCTAGTGTCTGAATCTCTGTTACTCCAAATTATTTTGAACTCTCCTGTCTGCCTGTCACCTTTTATATGTCTCACTTCTAAGCCATGCCTCTAAGTCACACCTTTAACCATGCCCTTAGGACTTGTCTCTAAGTCTGATCTCTAAGTCACACCCTTAAGTCACACACGTTTAAGTCTCACACACCCAAGGGAAAATCCTGGGTATCTAAAGCAAGATGTTATCAAAGTATGCTCAGCTGTTGTAGGCTAATGTCATCAAGTATCTTTTCAGGGTATATGGCTCAAGATGGCTACAAGGATCATAGCCGCCTTCTGTCAGCTCCCCACGTCCTAGGACCTGGAAGTCCCATCTCCCTTCTACCCAGCAATTGGCTCCCAGCTTTCTTTATTGACCAAATCAAGAACCAATTAGAGAACCAGACTTCTTTAGTATCAGCACCCCTCTCTCTCCATCCCCTTCTGCCCCTCCCATCCCCTCTCCTCTTTCTTCCCTCCTTTCCCTTTTCAAAGATCTGTAGCCAGACTAGCATCATTCTCCAGCTCTTGAGTGCTGGAAGGCAAGCACTGCACCACCATGCCCAGTTTGTTTTCTTTTGAGGTAATAGAAACAGTTGAAATTTGACCACATTTTTTAAAAAAGAGAAAGAATGTATATTGGCCTTGGTGTCACAGCTGGGCTCAGCTATTAAAGCAATGAGGAGCAGGGTACCACCACCACCACCCAAAAACTGATGCTCCTGGAGAACTGCGTAGTCTGAAGATGACATGAATTTATTCTTCTTGGGGAGCTACAGCATAGAAACCTACCATCAATTTGAGGTTATTTTGAAAACTGGGGTAAGCCAGGATATTCTTGTAACCTTCCTATGCTACTATAGAAAATGTATCACTTGCTTATTTACCAAACTTGGTTGAACTTGTTCAAACCAAAATTGAATTTTAATTTTGTATAAAACATTTTATTTGGGCTGGTGGAAATACATAGACAAATGGAGCTCTGGCAGGCAGATTGGCACATAAGTGACCTCCATAGGAGCCAAGAACTAGACTTCAGATTTTATGAATAAGGTCAGGTGAAAGTCACCCTCTTAATAAACAAACAACAAAAATAGATGAACATAGCCATCAAGAGAAGATACCTAACAAATGGTTTCTAACCATGCTGTACATTGAGATGTTTAGAAGCCATTAGAGCATCTCTACGAAAAAGCCCAGACTGTAGATAGATAGAAGAATAGACTGCCTGCTGAGCTTGCCTTGAGACACCTACCATTGCTGCCATGGATTAAGGATAGATTCCCATCAACCATGGCTGAAGCAAGAAGGGGGTCAGTTTATTTGAAAACTGAACATTAAACTTTGAGCCTTGATCAGGATACTTGGCCACATCTTTTCTCACCCTTCCATTCCTTCTTAGCTCCCTCTTCAGGTGAATGTGTAAGACACCAACCCGGAAGGGAGGACCTCCCTCAAGCCTCAGGAATTCTTGGCTACCCCAATAACTCACAAAACACCATTCTTGATGCACCAGCAAAAGGTATATTTTGGGATCAGTTGACTGAGCCCAAGACTCATTGCCCATGCAGGGGCAGAGGAGTGTCGACCTCGTGGTCTGGGAATGGAGGGCTTATATAGGATTGAATCACAAACCAAGTGGGTGAGGGGGTTACCAAGGAAACATAACATAAAAATAGTGGAAAATTACAGAGGAACCCAACCTAAGTGAGTCAGGGTCATGTGGAAAACACTCTGTATACTCATTCATCTCAAAAACGTGGTCTTGCCATGTCACTGAGGCCTTGCCCTGTCATTGTGGCCTTGCCCTGTCACTTGCTCAACTATTTCTCAGTTGCTCCAGACACGGCCCTGCCCTGTCATTGTGGTCACTAGTTTCTCAGCACCACCTAGATGACTTGCATTCCTCTCTTCCCTTTGTGGTTAGCCGGTTCCTGAAACCGGCCAGTCTACATTTTTAGTTTGCTTCAGAGAAAACTTTCCATGCCCTTTAAAGTAAGGCCTAAAGAAAAGCCTATATACATTTTATAAAATGATTTTTATAATTTTTTCACTCTACAAACCCAGTTGTTTCATGGCCGAAGGCAGCTATACTAAGTAAATTCCTGGTCTTAGATTCTTTCAGGCAAGTCCCATCATCTATGAGGCTTCATTGGAAAGACCTACTGGCAAACCTTTCTGAAGATTCTATCAAATGTAACCAACTATCATTTCATGAGAAATGTATTTGACTAGAGTTAAAATGAAATGCCAGGAAAGGTGGACCACACAGTGATTACCATGCTTTCATGTAAATGGAAGTCAAAACCAAAATGCTATCACAGAGGAGGTAGAGGAGCCTTTAGAGAGTTTCTTTCAGTGTGAAAATTCATTTACCTAGCTACAAAGGTCTTATGCTTTTAATGTTGGAAACTTTGTGAAACATAGAAACATAGAAAAGCTTAAATAGGAGAAAATGATAAAATTCTAGAAAGCTAAAGAAACCAGAAAGAATCTTGACAAGATGGTCTTTCCTAAAGTCTTTTAATCAGGATTTGGGACATTGGCTGAACATAGTTACATCCAGACATGAAATTCTTTGCCATATCAAAATAGCCTAATTGGGTATTCAGGCAAACGTTTAAGCTTTAGATTTTATGAGATTCATTCTAGATTAACACATTTAACCTCATATTTTTTCCCTCAAGTTTTAGCCTATACATATGCCTGCATTGTCCACCTCAAGCAACTCTGAAAGTGACATTTTCTGGGGTCACTTGAAGATCATATCGATGAAAATCTTTAGGTGTAATATTAACAGTCTACATCTGACTTGTAGGTGATGAACATTATAGGGAATGAACATTGGTACTCTAGAAAACAGTGGGACCCAGCTCAATGGCGTAATAGGTAAAAGCAATTGTCACCAAGCCTGATGGTCTGAATCTGATCCTTGGGACTTGGGACCCATATGATAAGAAGAGAGAGGACAGAACCAATTCCCAATGGTTGCTCTCTGACTTCTATGTGTGTGCTATGGTAGACAGACAGACAGGCATGCACAGGCACATGCAGACACATGCACGCACATGCCTACATACACACAATGTACATGTACAAAAATTAAATAAAAATATGACACTTTTTAAATAGTAAGGCTGACAGTTATTTAAAAGCTTCAACATAAAATTACCATATGATCTTATAATCCTCTGTCTGGATATATACACAAAGGAATTAAAATCAAAATTTTGAAGAAATATCTGTACAACTATGTTCATAGTAGCATTATTCACAATATCCAAGAGGTACAAACAATCCTAGGCTGGTGAGATCGTTCAGAAGATAAAGGTGCTTGCACAAACCTGAGGACATCATTTTGATCCCTGGACCTTACCCACAAAAGAGAGAAGTGACTCCCAAGAGTTGTTACAATGGAGAGAACAGCAGGTTCAGAAAAGGAGCTAACATGGACTTACTTTTCAAAATTGATTTTAGTAGAAGAGAGAACTTTGTGACTATTGTCTCAAGGGTCAGAGATGAGTCATTATTGTAACAGGAGAATAATTAAGAGACATATGCTCTCATACCAGAGACAATGTAGTAGAGACTTGAAGGTAGGAAAGATGAACATTCAGGCCCTCCTGAAATAGAAGAGGAGGCCTTCAAGACCAGATAGGAGCTACATTAGGAGAGAAAGTCATCATGCATAGCATGACAAAATACCTGAAAGCAAACCTTCAAACATATAAACAAAGAGAATTTCTGACTCTAACAAGTTTTCAGAAAGGGTAGGAAGGCTTCAAACCATGTGATTTAGTCTCAACTGGCCCATGTGGATCCTAGCATGGAAGCTTGTGCTAGGTGGACCATAATTCATAGTTGCCTTGATCCTGGGCAGCAG